>NC_056739.1:1872714165-1872718296 GCF_019279795.1 Protopterus annectens
TTTTTGCTTTGGAGACAGCGGCTCTTACCTGAGCATCTGAGATGTCAGGGGGGCAGCACTCTGCTGGGATAGATATTTGCCCTTTTGGTGGGTGGGGGGGGGGAGAAGTTTGCACTGAACCTGTCAGCTAGGATGTTGGCAATGTCTGTGGGTTCAGTGTATTTTTTGTCATTTTGGACTAATTCTGAGCATATCTGGGAATTACCACCCAGGTTCCTAACATAACTAAAGAAAGCCTTGTGATTATCCTTAGTGTCCTGTGCAATTTTTCTCTCGAAGCTGGCCTTAGACAATTTTATGAGTGTCCATAGTTTTTTGCTAATACTGATCAGTGATGCCTTCCCTTTTTGGGATTTTGCTCTATCATTTAGTAGCTTCCTCCTTCTATTGTATAGTTTGTTTATGGCTGGGGTCCACCAGACAGGACGTCTGCCTTTGGAGGATTGGGTCTTGGTTTTATTTGGGATCGCATGATCCATGCATTCCTGAAGGTGTTCATAGAATGCGTTTATAAAGGATTCTGTGGTCTGGGCAGTATTTTCCACAGGCCCGCGGGCTTTGAAGGATTCCACCTCGGTTTTGAGGAGTGTGAAATTTGCTTTAGAGAAGTTTTTCACTGTGGTTTTCTGGGCAGGGGGTGGGGTCGGGATGTGAATATCCAGTGAGATTAGTTTATGGTCTGATCTTACCAGTGAGGGATACACTTCTGGTCTGGAGCATAGAGTCCCCATGTTGGTGATGATCAGGTCCAGTATGTTTTCCCCTCTTGTGGGAGTGGTAACAAGTTGTTCCATAGCATTTAAGTTTATAAATTCTAGGAAACTTTGGGCTAGGGTGTTGGAGCTAGAGTAATGCTCCCAGTCTATGTTTGCGTAGTTGAAGTCGCCCAGTATAATGGTGTTTGGAGGGACCTTCATATTTTCCAGTGTTCTCAGGAAGGCCGAGTGGGTTTCCTGAGTTTGGGAGGGTGGTCTGTAGCAGGCTATAAACTGGAAGGCAGTTTTACCCACTGTTAGTTGCACATGGATAGTCTCTGATGCTTCGTGCTTTGCCACCAACCTGGAGGTGTGGGTATCTTTGATGAATATCAATACTCCCCCTCCTTTTGTGGTTCGGTCCAAGCTTTGGGGCCAAAAAGCATGGTATGAGGTATAACCTGGTAGTGCTGGGGTGCTCTCGGGAGCCCTGAACCAGGTTTCTGTTACTGCACAGATATCGATGTTCTTCATGCTAAGGAGAGTTTTGAGTGCGTGCATCTTGAGGTTTAGACTTCTGGCGTTGAGTAGCATTACTCTTAGTTTCTTATCCCTTGTGATACCTATGGAGGTGGGTTTGTCTTTTGAGCCTTGCATAAAAAAGTCACTATGGGGGTAGCAAGAGCCTTTGCCAATATCCGAAAGCCCAGGGGTGACAGGTGCAAGCCGTCCCTAGCGAAGCATCGTGGCTTGTCGAGCATATCATCCCAAGCTGACAGGCATTGAATCCCCTTTGAGTGACACCATTACTTAAGCCAGTTGTTGAAATTGATCATCTTGTCTTCATATTGTGGCATCATTCTTGGTGAGGGTAAGATGCTACTCAAGGTCAGGGTCATACCTGCCTGGGCTACATGCTCAGAGAGCTCCTTTATGTCTCTTTTCATGTAGTCCAGGGAGATACGTCTCGGGTCATTCACACCAGCATGGACAATGACTGAGTCATATTTGTACTTGCCTTGGAGTGACCTGAGTGCTTGTGTTATGTGGCGGATCCTAGCGCCCGACAGGCTGCTCACTGTGACCCTCTCCTTGTTCAGCCTGGTGAGCGGGACGTCAGTGTGCCTGATGATAGAGTCACCTATTACAAGTGTATCAGGTGTGTTATTTAGTCTTAAGGGCTGTGACTGTTCGGCACACTGGCTTTGTGGGATATGTGTTGCACATGTTTTGTTTTGGGGTAGCGGTTGCTTGGGTATCTGCTTTGGAGGTCTCTGCTGCTTAGGCAGATCTTTATTTAGAGCCTCAGTATGTTTTGTGTGATTATGTGTTTGGTTTGCTGTCATGGTAGGTCTATGTGAGACTGGAATTGTAGTGAGTGTGGTTTCCTTCTCCTCCTGACTGGTTATGCCAGTACTGAGTTGAGAGAGCTTAGCCTCCAGTTTGGCTATATGGTTGCATCTCTCACATGTGTTGGAATTTGTTGGGAGGAGGAGAGGGTTGTCTGTGTACATGAGGCAGTTGTAACATTGCCTCAAGATTCCCAGATTCACCAGCTGGACCGGAGAGGAGATTGACAACTGACCTTTGGACATGCTAGAATAATATTGGGAATTCCTTAATAATTGAAAACAAGGGCCTCCACTGGGCCTCCACTGCAATAGGCTCTGTTCTAGTCGGACTTTCCTCATCAACAAACGTTAAATAAATAAATCAAAATATGCCCCTCCCTCAGCATGCCTGATTAGCATCCAGCATAGTTGTGGAGCCACCCCCACATGGTGCTGCACATCTTCATGCTAGACCACCATGCAGCACCATATACTGTACATGAGGGTGTAAACATGTGAGTACTTTTATGCATTACCACCCATGATATACATATGACTATATATATATATATATATATATATATATATATATATATATATTATGATTAAAAACCTCAGCTTTGGCTGGCTAAGAACTTGCTGTATTCAACTGGACGTATAAGAGAATTTAAGTACCTTTATCTGCACCTTTCTTTTCAAAAAATACAGTATTTAAATTGATTTTAACTGTGTTGCATGAATATTAACTGAACTGGAAGTTAGTCAGTGTTTGCTGAATTTTGTTATTTGCTAGTAATTACAGGTGTGGGAGTAGCCACATTCTTTGATTTCCTGTCCTTGCCTATTTAAGTGGTACAGTGTGAAATATTTTCTGCTTAAAAACCTCAGCTTTGGCCGGCTAAGAACTTGCTGTATTCAACTGGACGTATAAGAGAATTTAAGTACCTTTATTTGCACCTTTTTTTTAAAAAATACAGTATTTAAATTGATTTTAACTCTGTTGCAGGAATAGTAACTGAACTGGAAGTTAGTCAGTGTTTGCTGAATTTTGTTATTTGCTAGTAATTACAGGTGTGGGGGTAGCCACATTCTTTGATTTCCTGTCCTTGCCTATTTAAGTGGTACAGTGTGAAATATTTTCTGCTTAAAAACCTCAGCTTTGGCCGGCTAAGAACTTGCTGTATTCAACTGGACATATAAGAGAATTTAAGTACCTTTATCTGCACCTTTTTTTCAAAAAATACAGTATTTAAATTGATTTTAACTGTGTTGCAGGAATATTAACTGAACTGGAAGTTAGTCAGTGTTTGCTGAATTTTGGTATTTGATAGTAATTACAGGTGTGGGGGTAGCCACATTCTTTGATTTCCTGTCCTTACCTATTTTAGTGGTACAGTGTGAAATATTTTCTGCTTAAAAACCTCAGCTTTGGCCGGCTAAGAACTTGCTATATTCAACTGGACGTATAAGAGAATTTAAGTACCTTTATCTGCACCTTTTTTTCAAAAAAATACAGTATTTAAATTGATTTTAACTGTGTTGCAAGAATATTAACTGAACAGGAAGTTAGTCAGTGTTTGCTGAATTTTGTTATTTGCTAGTAATTACAGGTGTGGGGGTAGCCACATTCTTTGATTTCCTGTCCTTGCCTATTTAAGTGGTACAGTGTGAAATATTTTCTGCTTAAAAACCTCAGCTTTGGCCGGCTAAGAACTTACTGTATTCAACTGGACGTATCAGAGTATTTAAGTACCTTTATCTGCACCATTTTTTTCAAAAAAATACAGTATTTAAATTGATTTTAACTGTGTTGCAGGAATATTAACTGAACTGGAAGTTTTGACTCTGCTCTTCAGTTAGTCCCACCCACCCTCCCTGTTTTTGTTTTGGTTTTAATCTTTCTGGCCTTGAAACTGCCCGCCCCTCTTGTAAATTTGTGTTTGGATACTCCTTCTGGGCCCATCTCATTTGCTCACTCAACTGAGTGCAGTGAGATCATATTCTGATTTAACTAGATTAACTAGAAATCTGGCTAGTTATAAGAAAACAAAACTAAGCTAGAAGGCTTCCCTCCAACACAGAAGGGCTTGGGGGCTCAGAAGCCT
>NC_056739.1:1872718796-1872791296 GCF_019279795.1 Protopterus annectens
GGGGGAATGGCTACCCCCACACCTGTAATTACTAGGAAATAACAAAATTCAGCAAACACTGACTAACTTCCAGTTCAGTTACTATTCCTGCAACACAGTTAAAATCAATTTAAATACTGTATTTTTTTTTAAAAAAAGGTGCAGATAAAGGTACTTAAATTCTCTCTTACGTCCAGTTGAATACAGCAAGTTCTTAGCCGGCCAAAGCTGAGGCTTTTAAGCAGAAAATATTTCACACTGTACCACTTAAATAGGCAAGGGCAGGAAATCAAAGAATGTGGCTACCCCACACCTGTAATTACTAGCAAATACCAAAATTCAGCAAACACTGACTAACTTCCAGTTCAGTTAATATTCCTGCAACACAGTTAAAATCAAATTAAATACTGTATTTTTTTGAAAAAAAGGTGCAGATAAAGGTACTTAAATTCTCTTATACGTCCAGTTGAATACAGCAAGTTCTTAGCCGGCCAAAGCTGAGGCTTTTAAGCAGAAAATATTTTATACTGTACCACTTAAATAGACAAGGACAGGAAATCAAAGAATGTGGCTACCCCCACACCTATAATTACTAGCAAATACCAAAATTCAGCAAACACTGACTAACTTCCAGTTCAGTTAATATTCCTGCAACACAGTTAAAATCAATTTAAATACTGTATTTAAAAAAAAAAAGGTGCAGATAAAGGTACTTAAATTCTCTTATACGTCCAGTTGAATACAGCAAGTTCTTATCCAGCCAAAGCTGAGGTTTTTATGCAGAAAATATTTCACACTGTACCACTTAAATAGGCAATGACAGGAAATCAAAGAATGTGGCTACCCCCACACCTGTAATTACTAGCAAATACCAAAATTCAGCAAACACTGACTAACTTCCAGTTCAGTTAATATTCCTGCAACACAGTTAAAATCAATTTAAATACTGTATTTTTTTGAAAAAAGGTGCAGATAAAGGTACTTAAATTCTCTTATACGTCCAGTTGAATACAGCAAGTTCTTAGCCGGCCAAAGCTGAGGTTTTAAGCAGAAAATATTTCACACTGTACCACTTAAATAGGCAAGGACAGGAAATCAAAGAATGTGGCTACCCCCACACCTGTAATTACTAGCAAATAACAAAATTCAGCAAACACTGACTAACTTCCAGTTCAGTTAATATTCCTGCAACACAGTTAAAATCAATTTAAATACTGTAATTTTTTGAAAAAATGGTGCAGATAAAGGTACTTAAATTCTCTTATACGTCCAGTTGAATACAGCAAGTTCTTAGCCGGCCAAAGCTGAGGTTTTTATGCAGAAAATATTTCACACTGTACCACTTAAATAGGCAATGACAGGAAATCAAAAAATGTGGCTACCCCCACACCTGTAATTACTAGCAAATACCAAAATTCAGCAAACACTGACTAACTTCCAGTTCAGTTAATATTCCTGCAACACAGTTAAAATCAATTTAAATACTGTATTTTTTTGAAAAAAAAAGGTGCAGATAAAGGTACTTAAATTCTCTTATACGTCCAGTTGAATACAGCAAGTTCTTAGCCGGCCAAAGCTGAGGTTTTTAAGCAGAAAATAGTTCACAATGTACCACTTAAATAGGCAAGGACTGGAAATCAAAGAATGTGGCTACCCCCACACCTGTAATTACTAGCAAATAACAAAATTCAGCAAACACTGACTGACTTCCAGTTCAGTTAATATTCCTGCAACACAGTTAAAATCAATTTAAATATTATATTTTTTTGAAAAAAAAGGTGCAGATAAAGGTACTTAAATTCTCTTATACGTCCAGTTGAATACAGCAAGTTCTTAGCCGGCCAAAGCTGAGGTTTTTAAACAGAAAATATTTCACACTGTACCACTTAAATAGGCAAGGACAAGAAATCAAAGAATGTGGCTACCCCCACACCTGTAATTACTAGCAAATAACAAAATTCAGCAAACACTGACTAACTTCCAGTTCAGTTAATATTCCTGCAACACAGTTAAAATCAATTTAAATACTGTATTTTTTGAAAAAAGGTGCAGATAAAGGTACTTAAATTCTCTTATACGTCCAGTTGAATACAGCAAGTTCTTAGCCGGCCAAAGCTGAGGCTTTTAAGCAGAAAATATTTCATACTGTACCACTTAAATAGACAAGGACAGGAAATCAAAGAATGTGTCTACCCCCACACCTATAATTACTAGCAAATACCAAAATTCAGCAAACACTGACTAACTTCCAGTTCAGTTAATATTCCTGCAACACAGTTAAAATCAATTTAAATACTGTAATTTTTTGAAAAAAAAGGTGCAGATAAAGGTACTTAAATTCTCTTATACGTCCAGTTGAATACAGCAAGTTCTTAGCCGGCCAAAGCTGAGGTTTTTATGCAGAAAATATTTCACACTGTACCACTTAAATAGGCAATGACAGGAAATCAAAAAATGTGGCTACCCCCACACCTGTAATTACTAGCAAATACCAAAATTCAGCAAACACTGACTAACTTCCAGTTCAGTTAATATTCCTGCAACACAGTTAAAATCAATTTAAATACTGTATTTTTTGAAAAAAGGTGCAGATAAAGGTACTTAAATTCTCTTATACGTCCAGTTGAATACAGCAAGTTCTTAGCCGGCCAAAGCTGAGGTTTTTAAGCAGAAAATAGTTCACAATGTACCACTTAAATAGGCAAGGACTGGAAATCAAAGAATGTGGCTACCCCCACACCTGTAATTACTAGCAAATAACAAAATTCAGCAAACACTGACTGACTTCCAGTTCAGTTAATATTCCTGCAACACAGTTAAAATCAATTTAAATATTATATTTTTTTGAAAAAAAAGGTGCAGATAAAGGTACTTAAATTCTCTTATACTTCCAGTTGAATACAGCAAGTTCTTAGCCGGCCAAAGCTGAGGTTTTTAAACAGAAAATATTTCACACTGTACCACTTAAATAGGCAAGGACAAGAAATCAAAGAATGTGGCTACCCCCACACCTGTAATTACTAGCAAATAACAAAATTCAGCAAACACTGACTAACTTCCAGTTCAGTTAATATTCCTGCAACACAGTTAAAATCAATTTAAATACTGTATTTTTTTGAAAAAAAAGGTGCAGATAAAGGTACTTAAATTCTCTTATACGTCCAGTTTATACAGCAAGTTCTTAGCCGGCCAAAGCTGAGGTTTTTTATCATTATATATATATATATATATATATATATATATATATATATATATATATATAGTCATATGTATATCATGGGTGGTAATGCATAAAAGTACTCACATGTTTACACCCTCATGTACAGTATATGGTGCTGCATGGTGGTCTAGCATGAAGAAGTGCAGCACTATGTGGGGGTGGCTCCACAGCCATGCTGGATGCTAATCAGGCATGCTGAGGGAGGGGCATATTTTGATTTATTTATTTAATGTTTGTTGACGAGGAAAGTCCGACTAGGACAGAGCCTATTGCAGTGGAGGCCCAGGGAGAAACATTCCAAACACATGTCTTTGGAATGTGGGGAAAAAACAGAGTACCCTAAGGAATCCCATGCGAATGCAGGGAGGACATATAGATTCTGCACAGAAGGCAGCCCAGCTGAGACTTGAACCAGATAACTTCTTGCTGTGATGTGACAATGTTAACTGCTGCACCACTGCACTGCCCATAATTATTCAGTGTCAAGGAGTGCAACTGAGTATTTGAGATCAACGGGTTAAATATAACAAATAGTAAAAACAATAAAAAACAGATCTCAACACCAGAGATAAAAATAAATTACTTATTTTAATCCAAATACAAATAGCAGAGCTATCAGGAATAATCCCCTCTTCAGTGCATATAAAACACAGTTCATTCACAGAGTTTATAAATACAGCACTTGATCCCATTAGATAATAGTAAGATAAGAGTTCATCTTGTTATATAGAGAACTTAAAGTTTAAAACCAGAGCAACACATTTAAAATTACTTTCAAAAACAACTTAAAAAGCACAACAGATACAGGCAGTCAATAGCAACATTCACTTCAGGTTAATTTGCTTTTGTTTTAATACAGGTTTTAAAATAACTGAAGCATTTAATCCAGTTGCACAGTCATCCTGCAGTTTTAAAATCCACCTATATTCAGCTAGTTCAGTGATATTTAGAACATCACCACCTCTTATTTTAAATAAGATCCTTTGTATTACTCCATATTTAAATCCATGATCTATACCATTGTCATGAATATGCTTATTCAAGGAAATTGTAAGTGTAGTCCTTCTAATTTCTGAAAGATGTTCAGAAATTCTTGCCTTAAATTTTCTATTAGCTTTACCTATATAGAAACTAATGCATGTAGTGCAGACAGCTAAATAAACCAGACTTTCTGTGTTACAAGTAGCAAAGCAATCAAATTCATAAATATGCTTTGTTCATGGATACTCAAAAGGAAGAATCAATGTCTTTACAAAAATACACATGGAACAGTACCTTTTCTTTTAATTCTCATGGATTGGGGTTACCACCTGTCCCACTTTGCGAGGGACAGTCCCTCTTTGGACAGTTGTGCCCTGACCAAAAATATTAAAAATGGCAAATGTCCTGAGATTGTAGGACATAATTATGTCCCATATTTTATGCAATAGTTGCATAAAATAGTTATTTCTCTATCTAAAATACCTAAATGTTACAAGAAACAGAATAAGCAACTGAACTGCTACAAGAATAAGCTTTTATTTAGGCAAAAAGTAAAGTTCTATCCTTGGTACTCACCTGGGTATGTGTCAGCCTGTAAAATCTGATGGGTGTTTCAAAAATGTCCCACTTTGGCCATTTGAAAAGGTGGCAACCCTATCATGGATTGGTTCTTCTTTTCATGAATTTCCTTATAGTATATTTTCTGTTTCAGGTTAGGGCATTTCTTAAAATTAAAACTGGGAGATACACCTATTATTTTACCGATTCTGGCATAGCAGTTAGTATGTCCCAATTTCTCCGTATAATATCAGTAACACTACTAGTATTAAAAAAAGTTATGTTCTTACCATAACGTTCCATGTGTGCTGCTCATCTCATTGTTTATTCTCACTTATGGGTCAGATCAGATGTGTCAGATCCATCATGACCATTTCTCCGGCTCAAGGTCTTCAGCAAAGCTCATGGGCCTCATTCTTTACCCATAATGCAACCCCGTAATTACTTCAGATCTTGTCTGCCCCCAACAGCACATTGAAAAAGAACTCCTATAGTAGCAGCTTCCAGATATATATGAGAGTGTATATCTACCTATACATACAACCATGAATCACTATCAGGCTAGAAGGTATATTCTCTGAAGCTATATGACCTTGCTGAATCCCAGTTATGTTCTTCAGTCTAGCAGGAGTATAGACAAGGGGCAAGGAGGAAGGGTTGTGAGAATAAAGGACGAGATGGACAACAAACATGGAACATTGTGATAAGAACATAACTTATTTATGTGATGTTGTTACTCTCACCTTTATTCTCATTTGTGGGAAAACGTCCCAAGCAACTAAACTCTCGGGTGGCTCATGGGAGAACACTCCTTTGAACCATAGAAGCAAAGGAGGATCTACTCCTAGAGGCCAAACCCACTTTGTAATGAGTAATAAAGGTATGAGGTTTTGCCCAAGTTGCCGTAGCACAGATATTATCCAGTGGTAATCTAACCTGAAAAGCTGCAGACGTGGCCATATATCTAGCTGAATGACCTTTAACCACATTTGGGAGAACTCTGTTCTTTGAATTGTAAATGTAGGATATGCATAATGTTAGCCATCTAGATAAAGTGACTTTTGAAACTGGTTGACCTTTTTTTGCATCAGAATAAGAGACAAAGGGCTGATTTGATTTTTTTATTTCTCATGTTCTATGTAAATAGAAATGGAACTGTCTATGAACATCTAGGAGATGCAAGGAATACTCTCCTTTATTTTGAAAGTAGGGGAAAGAAAACTGGAAGGTCTATAGACAGGTTAAGGGTATTCTCCAGTACAACCTTGGGTAGAAAGGATGGTTTAGTACGTAACAACACTCTGTCTTTGTGGAAGACTAGATATGGAAGCTTTGGGGACAAGGCTTGCAACTCAGATACTCTTCTGGCTGAAATAATAGCCACCAAAAAGAGTTTCCAGGAAAGATATTTTAAGTCGCATGTAGCTGAAGGTTCAAAAGGGGAAAAAATAATATTAGATAAGATGAAATTGAGATCCCAAGAGTGTATTGCCCTTCAAAAATGCTTTGCAAAGTCTGTGTGACATGATAGGATGATCATTTTCTCCTATATGTAAATTAGAAATTACAGCTAGCTGAACTTTAACCTTAGCTGGTGCTGCTCTGCCATTGAGGATCTGTGACAGAAACTGTAAAACAGAATGAACTAGTAATGTAAAAGGATCTATTTTACTATGATTTGCCCATTCAACAAATCTGATCCATTTGCTTTTGTAAAGTTTTTGAGTAGATGTTTTAGGAGACAATAATATAATATGCTTGACTGGGGAGGAAAGGGATGGAAACCTGGTAATAAGAGGAACTGGAGCAGCCAAGCTGTCAATTTTAGGGTGTCTAGGTTGGGATGAACTATTCCTGATGGATGTGTATGAAGGTCCGTAACTGGGTCCAGAATCCAGGATTTGTCTTGAAGATGAGGCTGAAGAAAAGAGAACCAGATATGATGAGGCCAGTAGGGAACAATTAGGATAATAGTTGTCTCCAACAGACCCTCTTTCTGCAGAAACTTTGGAATTAGTGGAATCAGGAGAAAAGCGTAAAGAAGTCCCAAGGTGCAATTGTCAAGTGCATTTCTTAGTGACTCCCTCGTGGGAGGGACCAGGGCAAAATAGTTGCTGCATTTGACATTGTTGGGTGATTCAAAAAGTTTGAAGCAAGCCTGGCTCTATTTCTGAAAAATCACTTCAGTAACTTTCTGATTGAGGGACTACTCGTAAGGCCATAGTATGGCTCTGCTCAGCTTGTCTGCAATGATCTTGGATATCCCTGGGATGTGCATTACTATCAGAAATTGGTTGGAGGCTATCACCCAATGCCAGACCCTGACAGCTTCTCGATAAAGTGGGTTCAGTCTGGATCTCCCCTGTTTGTTTATATACCACACTACGGACATATTGTCCGACTGGATTGCTATTGTTCCCAGAGGAAGAAAACCCTGCAATGCTTCAATGCTAAAAGCACCATCCTCATCAATAGAACATTTATATGCAGATGAGCCTTGCATTCTTGCCAGATGCCTTGAACTGTCTTCCTGAGAAAATGACCCCCCACCCTATCTGGGAAGCATCCATGGTCACCATGGCCAGAAAATGAGGAGGAATGAATGGACTGCCCTGATGCACTAAAGTTGAATGAATCCACCATTGGAGATCTTTTTTGCAGGCATTGGTTATCATAATATTGTGGGACATTGGAAGTTCCCAGATTGACTACTGTGCAAAAAGCAACCACTGGACAACCCTCACGTGAAGGCAAGCTAGAGAAATTAGTATGATCAATGCAGCCATTTTCCCTAGGACCTGGAGAACTAGTTTTGTGGTAGCTATTGACTTCTTTATTAGTACTGTGATAAAATGATAGAGGTCATCTACTCTGTCCTGTGGAAGTCTTGCTATTTGAGTAGTAGTGTTTGTCTCCCCTCCTATGAACACTAAATTTGAGATGGCTCTTGCACAGATTTTTGTAATTCATGGTAATGCCTAGAGAGGATCAGAGTTGAAGGACATAATTCCTTGACTGGAGCAAATGATGCCTGGTAGGGGAGGTTATGAACCAGTTGCCCAGGTACGGAAACACGCGGAATCCTTTGCATCTCAGGTGAGCCGCTACTACTGCCATACATTTGGTGAACACTCTGGGGGCTTTGGTGAGACCAAAGGGCAGAGCTCGAAACTGGAAGTGACTGGCTCCTAGCCAGAAGTGCAAGAACCTCCTGGACTGTCTGTCCATTTGAATATGGTAGTACGAGTCCTGAAGGTCTATAGAACACATCCACTTATCTTTTTCCAGGAATGAACATATCAGCTGCAGTGTCACTATCTGGAACTTGGTCTGTTGTACTGATTTGTTTAGAATGCTGAGATCCAAAATAGTCCTCCAGTCCCCTGTCCTCTTTAGAACTAAAAATAATCTTGAGTAAGTTCTGGATCCTTTCTGGGGACTTCTTGGATGACTCTTTTTCTTAGTAACTTTTGGATTTCTATTGATGCTTGTTCCTTTTGACTGGGTGGAACATCTGGAACCACTTTGTTTGTGGGGATAGGAGAGGAGAAGGGAATGATATATTCTCTGGAGATTATGCCCTGCACCCATTTCTTGTTTGATATCTTCAACCAGGCTTCTTGGTGCAGAGACAATCGACCACCAACTGCCTCCAGAGGCGAGCAATTGGGCACTTCTTCAGGAGCACTGGAAGGGTCTTCCAAAGAAAGATTCTCTGGAGCGCTGTTTTGTGGGCCTCCTCTGCTGCGAGGGTGGCATATTCCATTATTGTTCCCCCCTCTGCCTCTGGAGGAACCTTCACCTTGTGTGTCCAGCTAAGACCGTTTAGATTTTCTGAACCACATTTTCCCACTACCTTTTTGACCCTTGGAAAGGGTCTAGTAGGAGTGGAAAAACACATGCCAATGGCAGACAAGGTCTTGTCCTCTTGTTCACACCTGGTGAACGTTTCCTTCACTTTCACCCAAAATGAGAGGAGCCATCAAAAGGGGCATTAACAAAGGAAGACTTGAAGGGCTCTGTGAAATTGCAAAGGTGCATCCAGCCTGCTGCCCTATGCATTCCATCTGCTGCATAAGAAATGAGTCTCATGAAAGAGTTAACAACTGAATTCAAGGTGGCAAGCTGAGTATTGATTTTATCTGCCGCCACATCAGCTACAGCCCTTTGGAGGGAGTCTGATAATTCTTTAACCAGGTTCCTCTGCCATCTAGTGAAGTGGGTGCGATAATTCAGAGACCACAAACCAAAGGTCACTGATGAGAGGACGCACTTCCCATACCTATCCATAGTTCTAGAATCCTTATTAGGAGGATGGGTAGAGGAAATTGTTTCACAGAGTTCCTTCTTAGTGGCCGAGGCCACAACCAAGGCATCACCCCCTACACCCTTTGTTAAAAAAAATGTTTCTTTTTCGGCAGTAAAGCACTTATTTGGCCTTTTAGGAGTAGGGTCTATGGTGTCTGGAGTCTCCCAAGCCTTTCATGAGATTAATTCCACAAGCTCATCGAAAGGAGGAGTCACCCAAGAAGCTGATTGGCTAGTGCAAAGGGCTTCAGGAAGACCAACTCCTTAGCCAAAGGGGTGGGGGACTGCCAATCACCTCTCTGTTTTAAGATTTCTAGGATGTCTCCAAAGGAGACATCTTCAGGAGTTGATTGTGGGGACCCTTCTGCTTCATCGAGGTTGGTGTCAGATGTGATAGACTCCTTAGGGGAGTCAAGATGCTTCCTCTTGCATGTCCTCTTCCAATGAACTTCTTCAGTGGGATACTCAGGAGAGGTTTTGGAAGTGGGCCAGTATCCTGAGGTACATCCTGAGACCTAACGTTTCTGCAGACATGTGTAGAGGGCATGTGAGAAGACAAAGACATCTCGACTGAAGAGGGGGAAGACCAACAGTAGATCATGTCTCAGACTGCAAAAAAGTCAAAGCCCTCCTCATTGCCTCAAAGGCAGTCCCTCCCTGCTCCAAAGAACTCCCAGGATCCAACAAACAAGGTGTTGGAGCCAAAGGAATCTCTAAAGCAGAAGGGAATTGCTCTAAAGCAAGAGCCAAACTCATCCATGCCGATGCCCCTAGAGGCATATTTGAATCTAATGAGATCCAAAAAGTCTCTGTGGCCCCAACAGGGGAGCGTTGGCTCCTAGAGGTCTCCTGTTTTGAAAGCATAGAGATACTCAGGGCAGATATCAGATTCAAGGAAGGTATGGATCCTGGACCAACATTAATACAACCTGGATATCAGTATCTTCCAGCTCCGAAGCAGGGGGACGGATCAGAGGAGGAACTGCAACAGAAGAGGAGGTCTGAGTTTGATCTGATTCCTTTGGGTGCAGATCTAACAGTAGTTTGGCCAAAGGTGGTGTCTTCAAAAGTCTATGATCCTATCCACATCTTCATCAGATAAACTCTTGGTATACCTAGTGGACATGATAGGTGACGTTGATCTAGCTAGTAGTGGAGAAGGGAGCTGATAAGAAACCTTTTCAAAAGAGGGAGATCATCTCCTATGTCCCTGCTCTGTTGTAACAGTCAGCTCTAATGAATCTCCCTGCTCTGAGGGAGTCTTAGAACCAGCGGGAGATTTCTGCTCAGATAGAGCCTTCAGATCCATTAACTTTGGAGCCTTCTGCTTTAGCTCTGATGAGTATCTCGGCTGTGATGAAGGTCTTTTGGTAGGTTTGCCAGAAGATTCGAGAGATATAGCTTCAGAAAAAGAGGACTTCAGAAGGCCTTTCAAAATAAGCTTATTTTTATGTTCCATTAATGCTCATTGGCTGAAATTGTGGCAATGACACAAGACTTTTGCAGATGAAGTGGCCCTAAGCAATGCACACATAAGATACGTGAATCACTAAGGGGCATCTTCTTACTGAAAGGGCTTACCTTCCTGTTTTTGCAACATGTCTAAGGAAGATGGATGGAAAGACAAAAACAGATAGTCTCAATCTCTCACAGCAAATCCTCTAACTAAAATGGACTTCACACACACACACACACACACACACACACACACACACACACACACACACACACACACACACACACACACACACTAAATTGGAACTCTAATTGTAGAATGTAAACAAAGGTAGTAAATAAATATATAAAGGTATACTACTACTTTTTTTTACAGAAGAAAGAAGAAAGAAGACAAAAGAAAGGAATGCCCTCTAACTAAAATGGACATTCCTTAGATTCCCTTAAATGGACATCAAATAAGAGGAAGACCAGTCTAAAGAAGTAAATTGCAAACTAATCTAGCTATTTGTAGAAGCAGAAATGAAAGGGATGGTATTATACTAAATAATCCAGACAAAAACTAAGTACTTAGCCCAGAGCTATTCTGTTCAACCTCTTTTCTGTGCAGCAAATGAGATCTGAGGTAATTATGGGGTTGCATTGTGGATATAGAATGAGGCCCAAATGTGTTGTTCAAGGCCTTGAGTTGGATAAATGGCCGAGACGGATGCAACCTACAAGTGAGAATAAAGACGAGATTGACAACATCATATCACTATATTTCATGATGTACCTAAACTTAGTGTTGTTATTATGGCTTTGGTTAGTCTGTGGATGTTCTGATGAAAAATATGGTTTGGCTCTACCATCCCTTTCATTAGTTACATAGTTAGATGCGTCATTCAAAAGACCTTCATCATAGTATGTTCTAAGTAGCTATGTGCACTCTGTATCTCTCCCTTTCTCACTCTCATCCCTCCCTGGTACTGCTTCCAGGAAGGTAACTACATTCTCAGTGATTCCTGAAATTGCTTAGCCATGTAGGTTAGCTGATCTGATCCCCATGATGTTGTCTTAGTGAAAATAGCCAAAAGGCCATTCTCAGCTACCTACCATGACTGTGGTACAGGGATTGGGGTGGGGTGAGCCATTAAGTACCATGCATAACTTAATAGTGAAGTATCATAACAGCACTGACATCAGTAGATGGATTGGAGGAGAGGGTAGAAGGAAGCAATTGACACCAAGGATAATTTAACTGTGAGGTGTCATAAAGGAACCAACATCAGTCAGGGAATTGGGGGGGGGGGTGGACACAATAGCCACCAGGGAAATTAGAAGTCTGCCATAATGACACTGAAACCTTTACTGTGATTGAGATAGTGGGGACATGCACTAGCCACTGGGGATACTAGACATATGTCATAATGACACTTCAGCTATTATGGAGACGGGGGGGGGGGGTTGTGCGTCGAACCAATGGAGAGCAGACAGACAAGGAACATTTATGAAGACTGTGGTGTGTGTGTGTGTGGGTGTGTGTGTGTGTGTGTGTGTGTTTGTGTGTGTATGTATGTTGTATTTTGTTTTGTGTACCTGTGTGTGTAGGACAGTGACTGGGGTGAAATATCAATGCCTAAATGAGCAGTAGTCTACTACTGTAATTCAGAGACATACAAATGATGCGATGATGACGTCTTTCCACACTATGGCTAATATATCTCTGAAATGCAAATTTCCATGTCCAGAGTACAGGGCATTTTTACTGTTAGTCCTTTAATGACTAGCTATCTATACATACACACACACACACACACACACACACACACACACACACACACACACACACACACACACACACACACACACACACACACACACACACCATTTGGTGCAAAGGTTAAGGTTGCAAGATGTAGTTTCTGTGCTACAGGGCTTGATTTCCTCAAACATCATTTGCCAACTGTGTGATCTTGGCAAGTCACTTTATTTGACTTTGCTCCTGGTCACCCCTGAAAGAAAATCAGATAAAAAGAGACAGTGTGGAGTGGGCCTACTTGGTTAACAAATAGGATTTTGTGTGTGTGTGTGTGTGTGTGTGTGTGTGTGTGTGTGTGTGTGTGTGTGTGTGTGTGTGTAGTCTGATATCACAATCCTGAAGCCCACATTCTTGAAAATCATAATTCACAGATGATAATATCACAAGGCCAAATTGCTGAAGACCACAATTTATAAAAATCTCTAATACCAAATCTTCCTATCAATATGAACCCAGGATCAATAGGAATATCAACAAGAAGGGTACAGAAAAATAATCTAGAGGGAGTGGGAATTTATTGGAGATAATTAATCAAGCCATTGGCACTAATTAACTAGGGAAGAGAAAAGTCACGGAGTGAGATGAGGCCAAATAGACGTTTGGACTGTAGGTGGAAAACTGTCTTAACTATCAGTGATATCAGAGAATAGCAAAGAAAAGGGTAAGGTGACAGCTAAGTGAAAGATCAGCACTGAGTTAGAACAGCTTCTGTTAAAGATGGGATAATTGGTAGGGCATATAAAATAATATAGCAATAACCCACGCCTGGGTGTGGGTAATGCTGTATTTACTCACGGTTGGTGTGGTTTGGTCACGAGGGTGAAGCCTGAGTGGCCAAACAAAGCCAAACATGGGTAAATCCAGCATTACCCACACCCAGACGTGGGTTATTGTTATTATACAATGGCATTATTTAAGAAAAAAAATAATTACTTTTCTTAAGTAATGGCATTGTATAATGTCTCCTTGCTGCCCTTCTGCAGCTGTCTGGTATGCTGCGGCAGTTCTGATGTACTGCACATGCATATGCCCACGCAGTACATCAGAGCTGTGGGCAAAAGCAATGGAGAAAGCAAGATCTCCGTTGCCTTTTACAAACTGTTTCGCTATGTTAAATGGGTTTAACATAGCGAGACAGCTTTAGAAAAAGCAACGGAGAAAGCAAGATCTCCATTGCTTTTTACAACCTGTCTTGCTATGTTAAAAGAGTTTAACATAGTGAGACAGCTTTAAAAAAAGCAACGGAGAATCTCTGTTGCTTTTTTACAGCTGTCTCGCTATGTTAAACTCTAACATAGCAAGACAGTGTGACGCAACGTAGATCTTGCGTTCTCCATTGCTGTAAAAAAAGAGTTAAAGTAATGGAAAAAGTCCGGGCAACCAGACCTTTTTCCATTACTATAACTCTGCACGCTGACCAATCAGCGTGCACATTTTTGAATATTAATGGGGGATCATTGTATAGTGCATAATTAACTATAAAATAATCATTAAATGTTATGAAAAATGGGAATATAGCTTGGAAAAGGCAATATAGAAAGGAATGATGGAAGGATATTTGTATGGCTCCCAAGTATAAAATATCTAGAATGCTTTGGATTTTTGCATGGAAATGTTTGCATATGTATTTTTTACATCAAGTAGACTTCAGAGAATGTTTCCAGAGGAAGACAACATTTGTTAGAGGTTTTGTGGCAAAGAGAAGGTTACTTCAGAACTTGTTTTTGTTAGAATGCACTGAGCTTGCAGATTTTAAAAATTCCCTGTAGGGTGCTTTGTCAGAAATTTTGGGGGTTCACATTATTGTAACTATTGAGATGTGATATAGAAATTGAATTGCTTAGGAAAAGAATTTCACTATTAAGTGGAATGCTGTTGACTGACAAAAAAATCTATTACTAAACAATTGAAATCAAAAACTAAACCAACCAAAACAAAACTAGTGAATTTTGTAAAAATGATATAAAAGTTTGAGATAATATCCTTAGAAATAGAAGGAAAAAAATAACAAAGAAATAAATAGAATCTGCGTGAACAATAAATACAGAATAATAGGTTCATATGTATGTACTGGTTAGCTGTCCTTGCATGTCATTTTAAGCCTATCCAATTTCTCTGAAAAGTGAGATTTAGGCCTTGTATCTTTTCCATTATACCATCTATCAATCTTTTTTTCCCTTTTAATGTCCACTGAGGTGGTCAGCCAAAACCAGTAAAAATCATAATACTTTCAAACTTGTTTAACTGCACTTCTGTCCATGAATGACAGGTGAGCCAGTAGAAACTATAAAACACTCTACAAAATGTGTTTTTTTATGCCACATAATAAATTCCCAGTTTAAGCATATAAGCCCAACTGTTAAACCAAGTTGATCACACACTACAGAGCATCTGCTTTAGAATCAAAAACAGCTCTTCTGGAGCAATATGAACACTTTTAAAAATTGACGGCAAATTCCAATATAGTTAAAAAAGAATGCTTAAATACTGCTCCAGGAGTTCCATGTCTAAAACTATTACAAAAGCAAGTTATGTTTTTTTGCAGTCCACTGCTGTAACACTGGGCATTGTCCTAACAGTCCAGAAATCTAGGGGACAGTGATGACAGTCCTGCCGGTGAGGATTAGATTATCACTGTCCCCATGTCTGATGGACATGGGCTTCTGTTGTACCTCCCTAACCCCACTCATAGTGTTCCCCAAACTTTTGTGTTCCTTGACATCCCTGTGTCTTGTCTTATTTTTCCTGTTTGTTTGCATCTGCTTCCCCACTCACCCTACCTACCTGACCCAGAAATACCTACATCCCTTATATTACATTCTTCTCTTTCTAAATTAAAAAAATAAATGGGCATCTGTACCACAAAAAAATATTGTCCCATATATATCATTCCACTTTGTACATGTGTCTTCTTGACACACTTGACTGGTACAACTGGCTATATAAAATTATTTCATTGTTGTCACCTCTCTTTGTTGAGGTGACAGTCCAAATCCAGTTCATATGTTGTACATATTTTTATTTTACACTGTTGAAGAAGTGCATAGTTATGGTTCTTACCTTCCTTCCTTTTGCACATTCCTATATTGCTTTCCCTTTGTTATTCTTCCTGCTTGCCCCCATTTAATCACTTTCCTATTTAAAACATTTTAATACCTTTAGCCTTGTCAAAAATAAAATGACACACAACATATATAAGTAAAAAATAAAGCAATGGAGCCCTTCACTTTTTTGGCCTCTGCATTTGCACATAGTTTGGCATCCCGCACCAATGCCAAGCAATGGTGAACATCTCTTCCTTGGCGCAGCTACCTTCTCACAATTCTAATTAAACATGCTGCTCAGAGGTAACAAACAGTGAATGTAGAATAAAAAATTATTTCATTACATTATAAATGCATATTTAAAACTTTTAGATACACCTGAATTTGAACACCATATCATGTGTGGTCCAAAAGAAATCTGTCAATGCCTTTATACCTGCTGCCCAGAGTTAGCTTAGTAGTAGTTGTGCATCATTCACTTAGTACTCAAAACTCTCAGAATCTGATCAGTAAGGCTTGCATTTGCTCATTGCTTAACTATGTGTAAACAGGGAAAGCAGTATAAATGTGCATCCTGTATCCACAAACACTTTGCCACCAATCACTCAAACTAGCTGTTCAGCAATATGCTATGGAAAGAGCATCCTAGTATGCATTACTTCTGTTTACAGTACATGTAGTCTTCATCCCATGAAAGTACATATAAAAACAGAAACAAAGGGGAGGCACATTTTAAGTAAACAACACATACACTGCAGCACTTCAAACTTGGTCTTTCAGTACTTCTTCACAAATATATCAATTATACTACAGAAATAAACAACAATGTTTTCTTATATACCAGGCACATTACATTTTCCAATAGTTGTAGTAATGTGGACAGCTGTTTACATATAGCTTGTAAAGCTGTCTTTTAAAGTATACCTGCACATTGGAAACACAACAGCAAATCCTACACATTGCACACTCACCAATCTGGTAGCATGCAGAACTGTAAGATCTTGTCAGTTGTATATGGCTAGCTATCCATTTAGACAGGCCTCCCAGCATCTGATCTCAAACATGCAGTGATTATGTATGCCATCCACTATAAATTGTTCTGCAGCCTTGTAAAAGTCAGACTTGTGCCATGGCATTTGCATAAAGTGCTGAGTTCTTTAGTTTATGTACTTAGGTAGGGGTTCTTTTCTCACAGCAGTCAACGTGTGTGTGTGTGTGTGTGTGTGTGTGTGTGTGTGTGTGTGTGTGTGTGTGTGTGTGTATGTGTGTGTGTGTGTGTGTGCACACACACACACACACACACACACACACACACACACACACACACACACACAGACACACACACACACTCTGTCTGTCTAGGCAGAAGAGTCTAATTATGTATTCCGCAGTGACTACTGCAGTCCCATGGAGTACCAATATTTTCTCACTTGGACATGTTTACACATCCATTTAATACAGGCCTCCCAACATCTTCTCTTAAACATGCAATGATTATGCCATCCACTATAAATTGTCAAGCAGCCTTGTAAAAGTCAGACTTGTGCTGTGGTGTTTGGATAAGATACTGAGTTCTGTTGTCTGTGCAGTTAGATAGGTAGAGGTTCTGTTCTCACAGCAGTCAGCTTGTGTGTGTGTGTGTGTGTGTGTGTGTGTGTGTGTGTGTGTGTGTGTGTGTGTGTGTGTGTGTGTGTGTGGGACACTGCTATTTCCATCTTCTCCTCACCAGACACTGCTTATATCATCACCTATAAACTGTTGTTCTACACTCTCCAAGTCAGACTTCTGCTGTGATATCAGTATAATACAGACAGTAGCAACACACACCAAAGATTGTTGCCACAACCATGAAGACACAAAATGAAACAAAAACATGGGGTATTTCTTATGTTATCAAAACAAATGCACAACTCAATGATAATGTAGACATCACACCCCTATGAGCTGACCAAGTGTTATATGACTTGTGTACTGAGATAAATTTTATGTGAAACATCCATCAGCATGTTCCCACAGTGGTGACTACTCCCTTGTATGTAACATAACTCCTGGATATGTCCAGGACATCCACATCAAAGGCCATATTCCTTCCATACTTCACAGCCTTCATCACACCAATAACCGAGTACAATGCACCCTTCTTCATGTACCTCCCTACACATCTTCTGGGATGCGTAAATCACACATCTTACTGGCCATACCTAGGTATTCCTTTTGTTGCATAAGCATTACTGTCTGATGGTGCAAAACACCCATCAATGCAATATAACAGATTCATGTGTGATACATGTTCTTTTGATACATACAATACATACATAGCTGTTTGACAACATTGATGGCATGGGTTACATTGGTGTGGATTGTGTGCTGTCTCTCTCTCTCTCTCTCTTTATATATATATATATATATATATATATATATATATATATATATATAAAGACACCCATGTCTCACCCATACTCAGCTCCCGTCCCACCAGCTCAAGAGCCATCCCTATGCACCCCCCACATATTCTACCAACTATATTACTCAAACGTAAAGCATCCCTACAACTTAACATAGTAACCCTCCCACCATACCTATTACCCACAGAGAACAATCATAAAATTTCCCTTATAAACAAACACATTCAAAAACTGAGAAAACGTATAATCTCATGCATATCAAAACTAGCCCTAAGTGGAGACATCCACCCCAACCCTGGCCCTACCATCTCCAACCCCAATCCTCATAATCAGACTAGAAATCACAACTTCTCCCATATTACAGCCAATAGAAAGCCAAGTGACTTCCTTCTACTAAGCCTAAATATTAGAAGTATATCCAACAAAGTCCATGAACTCCATGCCACCATAGACTTATACTCCCAAGATATAGTCGTCCTGACAGAAACCCGGCTAAAACCTCACATTACCAGTGAGCAAATACTCCCTACAGGTTACGGCACACTAAGAGTAGACTGGCTAAACAAAAAAGGAGGTGGTGTAGCTATAATATTTAAACAACATCTAAACATCCAGATCTTAAAATCATCAGCTCCACAAATAGGCAATGAAGAAATAATATATACCAACCTTAAAATTAACCGAAACAAAACCATCAACATAATAGGATGCTACTTACCACCTGGCCAAAACATCCCTCCACTAGAAAACCTCCTCAGCTGGTCTACCCACCATCTCCCCCAAGAAACTATCATCTTAGGTGATTTCAATATTGACTGGCAATCCTGTTCTGGCAACAATCCAACCCATCATGTACACCTTCATGGCTTCACCCAACTAGTCCAGTCACCAACAAGGATAAATAAAAACTCCAGCAAGCACTCTACCCTGGATTGGATACTAGTCAGTAAGAACCCCCAGTCATATATAACAGGCTGCTTATCAGATAGCCTCAGTGATCACTCCCCAACATTCCTACTCAAAAATACCTGTACCAAGCTAAACCTGTCATCTATCGTCAAATACATAAAAAATAAACTTTAACCCACTCACATTCATCTCATCCCTCAAAGAATGTAACTGGCATGCTCTAAAGTACCTCAGTCTAGATGACGCAGTTGAATCTTTTAATATTACCTTCCTGAACATCCTTAATTACCATGCCCCCAAAAGATTTTCCAGAACCAAAGCACAACCCTCCCCATGGCTACTGAAAACCACTAAGTCAGAAATGAAAAACAGGGATAAAGCCTGGGAGCACTGGCACAAAACCAAAACCCCCACAGCTAGACAGAAATTTCTAGAACTACGCAATAGAGTCAAAAAGCTAATAAAATGGGACAAATTCCAATACTACCAGTCTGCCCTAGACTCTTCACAACACAGCCCCAAACAATTCTGGTCCTCCATAAACTCCATCCTCCACCCAGGTAAAGTCAGTACCCCTCCCCCTAACATCCCTCACTCCTCAGAAAATATTGCTACCTCATTCAACACACACTTCACCCAAACCATACTATCACTAGCTAAACAACACAAACCCCCTCTCCAACCCACACCTTCAACTAGTAATCTCCCCACTGCCTTCTCTTTTTCTCATGTACCTACCTCCAACATAAAAAAACTCTTAACTAAACTTAAACCCACCAAATTAGCAGCAGACAACCTCCCAAGTGAATACCTACAAATCGCAGCTGATGCTCTGGCCTACCCAGTATCCATCTTGATTAACTGATCTCTGTCAGAAAGTTACGTTCCTACATTGTGGAAAGTCTCACATATAATTCCCCTCCACAAAGGTGGACCCTCTGCAGAACTAATCAATTACCGCCCCATAGCTATTCTCTCTCCACTCTCCAAAATACTAGAGAGATGCATACACTCTCAGGTCTCACACTACCTCCTTACTAACAACCTCCTTTCCAGTACACAGCATGGTTTCCGACCAAACCATAGCACCACCACTGCCTTACTCTCCTTTACAAACACTATCCTTCAGCATAAAAACAATGGCTATCTCTCCTCTGCTACTTTCCTAGACCTATCTAAAGCATCTGACATGGTCCCACACAAACAACTTATCTCTGTCCTCAATAACCTATCCTTCTCACAATCAGTCACCAACTGGTTTCAGAGTTACCTGTCTGACCGCCAAAAATCCGTTGTATGGCAGAATGACATATCTCCCCAACTACCTGTCTCCATAGGGGTTCCCCAAGGATCCATCTTTGGACCCCTACTTTTCTCTGTTTACACCAATAATCTAGCCTCTGCCACCAAACATGGCACACTCATCCAATACGCAGATGACTCTACCATCATCTGCTCAGCCCATTCCCTACCCAAACTGCAAAAAGTCACACAGGAAGCCTTTTCCTCTGTTGAAACATGGTTATCCGATGCCCAATTAATACTCAACCCAAACAAAACTAAACTACTCATCTTCCAACCCACCAAACATACTCAAAACAACTCTCACTTTAACATTACAGCAAAAGACAACACCACTATATACCCAACTGAACACACCAAATTGCTAGGAGTGGAAATAGACAATAAACTAAAATTTGACATTCACATATCCATGACCATAAAAAAAGTCCACAAAAAAACTAGGAGCATTATACAGAAATAAACAATTTCTCACCAAAGCAGCAAAGATTTCAATAGCAAATTCCCACCTTATCTCCACCCTACTTTATGCCTCTCCAGTATATACCAACCTAAGGCAATGTGATCTAAACAAGCTAGAGACCTGCTACAACAAAATAGCAAAATTCGCCACAGGGGCATCCTACCGTAGTCACCACTGTCTCTCACTTGCTGAACTGGGCTGGCTTGAACTCCCTCACCTCCTTCAGTGGTATCAACTCTCACTCACCCACAAACTAGTAAACCATCCACTAAATGTCCCATCCCTCCAGAATCTACTCCAACCCTATCACACCACCAGACCACTAAGATCCAGCAACAAAAATCACTTGCAGATCACTAAAGCCAATAACTCTGCTGGTGAAGCACTATTCTCTTGCGCCATAGCCAAATTATGGAACTCACTCCCACCCACAATTGCCTCCATACCATCATGCACCAACTTCAAAACTTTATTAAAAGCACACCTAAAAACATGCTGGCTATGCCCTTGCATCTCCCACTCTCATATCAGCCACCCCATCCAACTACTACCTTTCTTTCACCTCCACTAACTACCGTGCTGATAGCAAGCTCAGATGCTCATAAGCCTAGTACTTATTATACAGCAGGAACTTCTCATTGTTACATTTGTTAATGCCTGTTATGTGCTTCACAGATAAAGATTCTAGTTGTCTACTGATGTACTATGTTCTTCATCTGTAAATATGTTGTAAGTAATTTCTATGTTAAATTGTTAATCACTATGTAATCCAATGTAACTACTGTCTGTTTATTTTACTGTGGAGCTTTTCTCCCTGGGCCTCCGTATACACACACACACACACACACACACACATATATATATATATATATATATATATATATATATATATATATATATATATATATTTTTTTTTTTTTAAATTATAAATTTTTTAGTAGATGACAGGAAAGCTAAACAACAGCACTGCAAATATAAAACAAATAAAACAGCAGGCAAATGATCACTTTTGGTTCCAAACTATACTCACAACTGGATGCTGTTAACATTGAGTAATGTATATGAATATCATTATTGTGAATATCTAGTGGGACAAACATACTGCTGAACTAAGGCTTAGCCTGACAATACTTTTTAGTACTGTTGTGCCAGGGCAAAGCTAAGTAGAACTGAAATCTTGTTACAACAGCTACAAGCCATTTGCACTATCACTAAACGGTTTGACAAATAAGATCACCTAGGCTCAAAGGAAACAGGAGAAAGAAAGACAACACATACGCATAGATTATTCTTTAGCAGTGTAATGTTTAAAGACATTGCATTAAAATGAACACCTCATGTCTAACAATAATACATGTGATACCTCACCCTGCTTTTAAAACTTAAGTATCAATACCATCATCATTTTGATAAGCTAAAATCCAAGATTTTTGTAGTTTACAAATATAAACTTTATGTCATATTTCCAATATGGATACCCATTAGTTTGGACTATAATGTTCAGTTGTTCAGTAAGACACAAGAAAACATGATTAAGTAAACAAATAAATTAAGCACAATGCACATTTAAGCAGCTGTGAATCAAGGTAATATATACACATTCCCACCAATTTGGGTCAAAAGATAAACAAAAAAACTGAATCAGAAGCACACACAACATTTGAGTCCACAAAAAAAATACAACAGGAATTGTATAAAACTAATGCTAATGGCATTCTATATACCATGAAAAGTATCAGACTTTAAACAAAAATTGCAAGAAATTATAGCATTTGATTCTGGTTTATTAATAAATGTAAGAAAGTGAAAAAATATAGGAAGTAATGAGATTGTATCTGGAGGATCTAGGAGATATAAAACAATTCAGGGTAAATATCTGGAAATAGATGTGGAAGTCTTCAGGCTAGTAGATATAAAGAAACTTGCAAGAATGTTAGTAGAATTTACCATCTTTTCAGGAAAATATCAACACAGGGCAAGTTACATTGATGTTAAGTATCAAAAGTGTATGGTACTATATAGTCCAGAGAATGGAAACATACTGACTTTAGTGCACAATCATTCACCAGTTAGAGTTACTTTGCAGAAAGGCATATGTATAATGGATGTGGGAAAAATAATTTGAAGAGTGGGTTGAACAAAATTTATTTAATGAGGTAAAGCTTTTGATATTGAGCAGATATAGCCTACCACAGGACTGGGACTAATGTAAGCTGGAAATAAAAATCTTGACAAGTTATAAAGCTATGGACATTTTGGGTGAAACTAAAATCCCAGGCAAGAATATTAAAATTAAAGGATGTACCAGTTAGAAAGAGAAGAATGGGGGTGGGTGAATTTGAATGTAAAAAGGAGCCTAATAATGCCCCTAAGAGTTGATCCAGTTGCTTGGGTTATGGGAACATATGTGGACAGGGACCACACTTTTGACCAACATGTGTCTATTGCTGTAAAAACATCCCTCTGTTTTGTATAGCTTATAAACAAAGGGACTGTATCTAGATCAAGGGATGTCATTCTCTCCCTTTACTCTGCCCTTATTAGGCCAGTCATTGACTATAATGTCCCCTTTGGCATGTATCTATCCAGACACATGCAACAACTGGAACACCTACAGAGATACCTTACTAAAAGGATACAAGGCCTAAACATGTCTTACATGGACTGAATCAAAGCCCTGTTACTATACTCTCTCAGTATCCTACACACTGCTAAGAGGTAACCTGTGGCTGGAATGCAAGGCATCCTTCGACTCATTACTGATGAATTTCCTGCAAACCAGCATGTCAAATGGCAACAGAAATACTCGGTCTAAGGATCTAAACCTTCTCTGCAACATTAACAGAAAAGTTTGGAGTGGCTGGTATATTTCACAGAGGATACCACTGGTATGGAACAGACTTCCCATATGCATAAAACAAATATCTTCCCTGTCCATGTTCAAGCACAACTTAGATCTATGGATAGGAAATAGAAAATGTACCCTAGGACTGCCCCCTGTACAAAAATGGACAGTTGCATCTCCTAAATGCTTTATCCCATACATGGGTCCCTTCAAATTATCTATGCCATGATCCCAGTTATTCTCTTTAGGGGTAATATATGATTATCAGCCATGGGATGGATAAGGCCAATCTATAACCAAATAGGATAGGTTATATACAGCACAAAAAGGAAAACTGATTACGCCTGCAAGGGCAGCTAGCCTAGTTCTTAGATATGAACCTATAAAATCTAGAAAGTTAAGAAATCAATGTTACAATACTAAGAACACTTACACCACTTGAAAGCTAAGGAACTTAGCAATATTTTGAAAGAAATGGTAAATTGTTAAAATAATTGGCACAGAGGATAAGGCAACAAAAAGAAGAAAGATTTATAATGAGGATCAGAAAATATAAGGGGGTGGTGTTGAAACAGATCCAGTTAAGGTAAGATAAAATACGATAAGATAAGTGGTGGAAGATTACAGAGAATTTTGTATTTGAGGGACAATGAGGTCAAGCTGAAAGTAGAAAAGACAACTAATCTTACCAAATGTACAGGATGGGGAATATAATTTCTTATTAATGAAAACAGAATGAAATTAGGGAGGAAGAACGTGTCAAACCACAGGGGTAATACCAGACAGTGATGCAAAACCTATAGAGATTTGGAAGATTGTGAAAGAAGTAATTAAAATGTAGATGGATTAGTATAATGAAGTGTACAAACACAGCAGATGCTCATGGTGGGAGTTACAATAAAAGAAGGAAAAGAATCCATGAACTAATGTCATATAGACCTATTTCAATATTAACCCATAACTATAAGATATTTATAACCATACTAGCAATGAGATTTAAAAATATATTCCCTAGAATACTTGATTTAGATCACTATAGATTTTTAAAAGGCAGATAGACTTTTGATAATATAGTAAGAAAAAAACTGATGTTACAGAATGATGCAACAGAAAGGAAAATAACTGTAATGTTGGTCAGGCTCAATGGAGTGAAGACTTTTGACAGAGTTAGTTGGGATTTCTTGAAAACAAAAAAAAAATAGTCTTTTGGCTTCCCCGTTCAATGGATAGACTTAATATGTAATATTTATCATGGAGCTAAAGCTATAGCAAAATCTGTGGAGGTGGAGGACTTTCAAAGGCTAACTCTAGCAATGGGATGCCCTCACTCACCATTTCTGTTTGCACTCTATTTGGAACCATTCCATAGGGGTATAAAATAAATTAAATATAAAAGGCTATGAAGTGGGAAATGAACATGAAAAGATAGCTCATTTTTAGGTGACATTATGCTATATCTGTTGGACTCAGACAAAAGATACAGATTTTTTTCTAAAATTAAAATACCCTTAGAGAGTATATTGGTTTCTCAAGTGTATGAAACCAAAATTAAGGCAACTGTGATAAACTATACCCCAACTTCTGACCTGGTCTAAAGCTCCCTCTACCTCTGGGGCATGACAGGATGGGTTACTTAGGAGACTAATTGAAGAAAGATGCAATTCATGAAGCTGATGAAATGTGGGATGAGACTAAGAGAAACAATATTGCAAAACTTAGACAATGGAAGCTGTTATTTATGAATGTAGATAATAAAGTACAAGTGATACAAATGCTTTTGATACCATTAGTTCTTTATGTTGGGTGAGGTTACTGTTATCAGCCTAAAGAACAGGACTGGAGAGAAAATTAAATAAAAGAGTTAACTGACAGTTACTGACACCACCAAAGGAGATTGAGGGACTAGAACTACCAGACATAGAATTTTATTTTAAAACAATGTAAGTTAATTTAATTTATCTAATTCAGGATCAGTGAATAGTACTATACTAGCAGTGAACATGTTTTAGTCCCTTTAGATTTACACATTTTATCAAACACAGAAGTTATGTATGATAATAGAGATGAAGGAATTTACTTGGTAACCAGAGAGTGCAAATATAGTTGAAACTGATCCTCCCAATAGAGCAGGATGGTTTAGAATTACCTTACTTGAATATATACTTTAGAGGTATAATATTAAGTCTCATATACATAACATAAGCAGAAGTTTATAAATCAAAGTGACAAGGGATGATAATTAAACATGGGATAAATTCTAGAAATAAGGAGAGAGCATTATTTTGGATGTAGACCCTTAAGATGAATAAGAACCACCACACAGAAAGTTATATTTATAAAGAAGCTGAAAGTATTCTAATAAAGGAGCCAACATGGTAACTAAAAAAAAGAGATTTTGCTAGCAGGGATGGTTGCGAGTAGGAGTATAGAAAAGAGTCAAGAGGTGGGCTGGTATTTGCTGGAGAAAATTAGCTAAGGAACCAAAGTATTGATAGTAAATAACTAGTGAAGGAAGGTAATAGAGTGGTGAAGACCAAGCAGGCGTTTGGATTGTAGATTGGAGAATGCCTTCCTTACCAGGGATTGATTATGATATCAGAGTATAAGTAAAAAGAAAGGGATAGGAAAGTGCTAAGTGAAAGACCAGCTCTGATGGAGTTTTTAAGTTGTGTCTGGACAGAAGCTACTATGAAAAAGGAATAATTACTAGGGCATATAAAATATTGAATGATAACCAAAAGAACCAGTTAAAGAAAGTTACAAATGATTGAGAAGAGAGACTGGAAAGGCAATTTACAAAACAAATGGTAGGAGGACATTTTTATACCTTTAAAGTATACAAGGTTTAGGATTTGCTTAGAAGTGTTTACAAAGGTATTTTTATACATCAAGCAGACTTCATAAAATTTTTCTTCACACAGATAGCAAATGCTGGATGTGTGTTGGGAAAGGCAGAGGTAACAGTGAAAAGAATTTCACCCCAGTCTATCACCTCTGTGACTAATTGACAGGAGCAGCCTTGCTTGACCACCCAAGCTCTAGCCTACACATACACCTAAGAATAATCGTGAGGTTCCTAAACTTCTTAGATAGATTTGGGATACAAGGCTAGGATTAAAAAGGCCCCCATGGTTATTAGCCTAGTATATGACTATGAACCTGTGAACTTATAAATGTATTTTGGGACTGTAATGAGTTTGCATATTGCAAAAATTCTCTGGTCAGTACTGAATAAAAAATGAGGAAGCAGGTTGTTGTCGTTAAGGAACTGATTCTATCGAGCTAGGACACAAGATCTGAATTTTCTAGACATACCCCGGATTTACTATTCTTCTGTGCAGGACTAGCTTAGTCCTGCATGGAGGTGGCTGTTTAGGAGCAGGACGGCAGAGCACCATGCATATTAATGAGACGTGCTACCTGAGCTCCTAATCTTACCTGGAGCGTGTAAGAGTGCAGGGGAATGTCAGAGAGCAGAGCTCTCAGAATATACATGCCCCTGCAATGAAGAACAGCAGAAAGGGCTAAGAAATGAGCAAGACCACTCATAGGTGTCTGCATATCCCTACCATTCCCCCTGGTGTACAACAGCAAGTAAATACAAACAAAATGAAAAAAACTTTTGTTTTATTTTTTAAAAATCCGATTAAAGCTAACCGTAGGTGCGCGGGTGTGCCCATCGCTTAGCTACAGTTAATGCAGCTTAAATGGCTGAAGAGGATAACAAGGAAGATATATGCAAATGAAGCAGCATATCAATAGTGTAGTGAGCAAAGCATTCGCCTTATGAGCAGGCATTCAGAGTTTGAGTCCCACTGCAACACATACCATTTTCCATGACAAAGCACGTTATGACCAATATTTTCATTGCATAACCCACTAAATAACATATTTTATGAACTGGACTACTGCAGGAAATCATATGTGAGGTGTCAGTGTCATAATGAATAAAACACTAGTAAGCAGGTTTAAGCACCAATAAGCAGTAGTAAGCATATTTAAGCAGTAGTAAGCATATTTAAGCACTAGTAAGCGAGTTTAAGCCCATTTGTGCAGGGGTAAGCAATGCGCTCACAGGTTAAGAAATTCTGAAGCTAACTATCTGTAAGGATATGTAACCGGAGGTTATCATTGCTTACCTCACGCAACCCATGCAGACCCACTTACAAATGCTCAAACGTGCCTTAATCACTCTGTATCCAATGGCTCTTGTTCTGCCCATCAACAAAATAAACAGCCTTGCAGGTCTTGAACCCAGGACCCTATACACTATAGCACATACAAATGAGATGTGAACTGTTGTTTTTTTAGCACACACAGCCATGGTTTGAATCCTGCCAGTGGTAGTAGTCTGCATGCAGAATCATATCCCACAACTGTACAGATATGTCCAGAATGTGCAGTAAAGTGGCCCATATCTGTTGCCTGTCAACCTGTCCCCCTGGGAAATCAGTGGGATGATCACAGATGTATAAGCAGCAAACAGGAAATACAACTGATTGACACACATTTATGAGAACAAAGCTGGCACACTAGCAACTCCCCAAAACCTTATGAGACTTAGAAGCCATGTATGTCCCATTTACACTCTATCTTGTCAAGCAGTGGCCAGAGTGTGTACAGTAACAGAGTGAGATGTATGTGCATAATAGTAATGTGGAATCTGATACTGTGTATGGCAACAATCAGGTAGTGCTAACAAACATTTCTCCCCCAGGTCTGTCAGATACCAATACTGTGCCCAGAAATATAAGAATGATACCCTGTACTGGTTCTGTTTTCATTGGTATTGTATGGCATTGTGAGTGATGCAGTTGCTGTGAATAATGAAGTATTACTCATCACTGTCTTCCACACTGTCCTACAAAATATAACTGTCTAGGAAATCTGTATGAGTGTTGTAATACAAGGTCAGAATGCAAAAGCACAGGAGAATTATAAGACAGAAAGCAGATAGGAGATATACAGCAATATCTATATAGCACACACAACTCTGATGGACAGTGTTAAAGTTCTAGCAGACACAGCCATGGTCTGAATCCTGGGAGTGGATGTAGGCTGCATACAGAATCATACCCCACAACTGTACAGATAAGACAAGAATGTCCAGTATATGGGCCCATATCTGCTGCATGTCCCCCTGCCCCTCTGGTAAGTCTGTGGGATGATCCCAGATGTTTAGCCAGCAAACAGGGAATACAAGTGATTGTCCAACATCTATGTGAGCAAAGCTGTCACTGTAGCAACTCCCAAAACTGTTAGGGGAGTAATAAACCAAGTATGTCCTATCTACACCCCCATGTTGTCAAGCTGTGACAAGAGTGTGTACAGTAACATAATGAGATGTATGTGCACAATATAAATGTGTAATCTGGAACTTTGTGTAGTGCTAACAAACATTGCTCCCACAAGTATGCTGGATATGAATACTTTGCTGAGAAATACTGTTAGGTATGTAGGTACTGTTTACTCTGGTATTGTAGGGAATTGTGAGTGTTGCAGTTTCTTTGAATAATAAAGTATCACTGATCACTGATCACTGTCACCCTCACTGTGCTACATAATATAACTGTGTAGGAAAGCATGTACATGTGTGTGTCAAGTCACTAAAGGTTGAAGAGGGCAATATTCTAGACATGTCCCCGTACATCTGCATGTGGTCAAGACATGGCCAGAGTCTGTGCAGAAAGAGTTGGATAGCTATGTGCACAACATCAGCCCGGAATCTGGGAGTATGTGCAGGAACAGTTAGTTAGTGTTAACATACATTCCCTCCACAGGTATACCAGGTAAGAGGTATATACTGTAGGTAAAACCAGTTCATGTATATTGATGACGACAGCCATATCATTGTCCAAACTAAGGCTATAGGGTAGTGTAGTAAGACATGTAAGGTACAGATAACAGCACTGACTAGGAAAGTAATGTGGACTACAGGAATACACTAGTTGTTAATTGACATCTCCCCCCACCATATCTCCAACAATAAACAACATACTCACCCCAACCAGTATGTAATAACTCCAGTGTTCTGATAATACCCTATTGTTTTATAAATATTTTAATTGTTCCCATGCATGTGCTATTTTGAATTATTCCAACATTGGTGGCAGGGTGCTATCAATGTACCTGCATGCTGTTCTTAATACATCTGTAGTCCCTTATATGCATGTGTTCTGTTTGCTATGCAACTGTTCCCTATCTGGTGTCTGGGTTAATGGGAATATCTATGCATGCTTTTATACCTGGAATGTGTTGACTATTACTAACCCACATATGATGATAAACTCTAAACACTATAGCACATTTGGGAAGGCCGGTCCCAGTGGATCCACCTGTCCCACCTCAGCTGGCTGTGGCACAGGGAGCCAGCATGTCTGGGGCCCAACCTTGGACTTCCCTGTCCGTTGGTCCTGCACAACCATCGGGTGGAACCACCTCAGGGGATGGGGCTCACCCCCCGGAGCAGGCGCAGACAGGAACCCGTCACATGTCGCCACGTCCGGGTCATGGTGTGTAGTGAGCTCAACCAGCAGCTTGGTGGTCTGCTGTGCCAGTTCGAGGGCCATGTGTCATGACTAGAGGGTCAGGCTGGCTCTGTGACTCAGCCCCCAGCACAGCCACCTTCGAGGCTTTGAAGGTGCAGTGGTGACTGCCCAGGGGTGGGGACCTCAGTCACAGTTTCCACTGGGGGCTCATGGGCTTCAGATTTCCAAACACCCCTCCCCATCAAGGTGATTACCCCCACATGTGTCATATACCACCCCTGTTTGCATCTTGTTTGTTTTGTCTGTTAACCTACCCAACCTACCTACCCAAATATACCTACTATTTCTTCCCAACATCCCACTCTCGCCTGAAAAACAAAAGAAAAAAAGAGCAATCTGTTTCAAAAAAAAAATCTCACCCCATACATAGCTGTCCATTTCCTACATGTGTCCACTGGACACATATAATCAGGTGTAATTGGCATCACAACTTATTATTGTTGTCCTCACCCCTCTCCCAGGGGTTTGAGTGTCCAAATCTACCTCGAAATACAGTGTATATGCACAGCTTTTGCTGTAGAAGAAATGGCCAGCTATGGACCTTCCCCACACCCTGCCTGCACATCCCTAGCTATTTTCTCTACTGTCTTTCCCACTTTGTCCCCCTTTTTCACCACTTTCCTATCAACCCTTTTTCTTTTCTTTTAAAGGAATTAGCACGGTGGTAAGCAGGAGTAAGCACTTTTAAGCAGCAGTAAGTGGGTTTAAGCCTGTTTGCGTGGGGATAAGCAATGCCTACACAGGTTAAGCAAGTTAGAAGCTGTGTATAAGAAACAGTAACCAGAAGTTAGCAGTGCTTACCTCTGTGCAAACCCACTTACAACTGCTCAAAAGTGCCTTAATCACTCTGCATCCAACTGCCCTTATTCTGCCCAGCAACAAAATAACCAGCTTCTGCAAGGCTTGAACCCAGGACCCTGCACAGGATAGCCAAAGTAATTTATCACTAAGCCATGTCAGATATACATAGCCCTGATGTTTGTACAAACATATCATCCAGCCCAGTCATTCAACAGTACAGGGAATATATTCCAACATGTAGATGTGTGTGTGTGTGTGTGTGTGTGTGTGTGTGTGTGTGTGTGTGTGTGTGTGTGTGTGTATATATATATATATATATATATATATATATATATATTACTATGTAAACAGATAAAACATATCTATATATGTAGATATAGATATAGCTATAGAAATATATACATACACACACACACACACACACACACACACACATATATATATATATATATATATATATAAACATATATACATACAAATCCATACATCTATAGATATATATGTCTACATCTATATATATATATATATATATATATATATATATATTTAAAGTCTACATCTATATGTATATATATATATATATATATATATATATATATATATATATATATATATACAGTAAGTTATATATATGTAAGCAGATATATATATATCTATATAGGTATATGCAGACATACATCTGTAAATAACAATGGGAACATAACAAAAACATATATGTCCACATGCACCGTTAATGGGGTTAAGAGGCCCCAATCAACATGCGTCTTGTATGAATAGGTATACCCCCCACAGCCAAACACATCTACCCTGCAATACACTACCAACTGTTGCAGATTCCATAATCAGGCCCTGACATGACACGGGCACAAGATGTTGACAGTACTCCATCCCACCTGTATGATGCCAGGCTGGTATCAGTAACATATCATGCAATACAGTCTGGCTCCCATAGGGAATGTACAATGTGGAAGCTATCAACATCCCTAGGATACATATACATAGACACATATATGCAGATACAGATATACATATATATATATGTATATATATATATATATATATATATATATATATATATATATATAAAACTACACATACACACACAGAGAAATGTATAGTAGGATGTATATGTAGAAAGTACCCACAATATGGAACAGCCACTATGCCTATAGTTACCACCTTAACAACTGGACACTGTATGAGCCACCCATACAAATGACAATCGTTGCCTGCAACATATACTCACAGAGAGGTCAAAGGATATAACACCACACACAGGTTTGCATAAATGATTGAGCTTTATTTGTGTACTTTTAAAGTTGTATATGCCACATCACATAGCTGTTTAGACTCTGACATCCATATAAACAGAGTAATGCAACTGTGAAACAGTTATACTCATACAGTATTCTGGAAAGGTTTACAAATGTTGCTGTCCAGGCTAAGGCCTTCAAGTAGTACAATAGTAAAGACAGACTATGCCACAGGATACCAGATAATCAACAGTAGGTACTGCAGATGAATAGTTCAGCAGCCTCTATCTACACTCTGTACACAGTCTCTAGGGGGTAAAGAACTCAGTTGACACAATGGGATGTAACTGCTACATAGCAAGGCATAAATGGCACCATCACAAGCACACTGACAGACAGAACTGTCTGTATGGCAGGAGGCAGTAGGTCTGCATTTACCCAAGGTGGATTGTATGGTAATGTACATCCAGATACCTTAAGGCAGTGTAGACATGGTGTGTGTGGGTGGTCACATCTGCTTTTATCATGTGTGCCACTGGCTACTGACAGACATCCTAAGCACATCATAGGATAGTACCACTGCTAGCACATAATGCTCCTGTGGATTACAGCAGAGATATTGGCCAATATATGTGGACAGTCTGACACACTCTGGACAGTCCAGAGGTATACACAGAATGCCTTAGTGTGAGACCTGTGGACCAAGCCTGACAATGTGGATGTTAACAGCCTTGTAGATGGGTATAGCACTTAACTATTGGTACACATTTTCCCCATAGTTATGCATTCACACACCTCTGTCTGTCTTGACACATGATAACTGCTGGTACAGAGGTGCCATGGCCACATACTAGCCACTAGATATTGACATACATCTGTACAGCATCCCACTGCTCTATCTGTCATACATGACTGTTATGGCGGCCCAACAGCAGTACATCTGGCAAGTATCTGGACATGACATCTCACTGGGTAAGTACACTAAGCTGCTAGGCTTGTAACAATGCACTCTGCAGGTTACAGGCAGACTGGCTCAACACTGGCCTACACTTCCTATGGAGGAATGCACATGTACAAGCATGTATAGCAGGCTCTACAGGCCTGTCACAGCACAGAGTATGATACACATGTGTGAACGTGCATAACCGCAACCAATGTGAACACAGCCACAGCAACATATGGTAAGATAGCATAATATTACAGTATATGGACTATCTGTGCAACACCATCCTTATATGTGCCACTCACACACTAACCCTACATATACTGGGCCGCTCCACAGTGTTGTCTGAATGCTGTCAGTGGTATGGGTCATGTATGTGTAGGGCCCTACAAACATGTAAGCCGATAGGGTAAAATACAGTGGAGCAGCATGTAACATCAGATAGAACAGGACCATGGACAATGACATTTACCACAGTCTGTACACAGGCCAAAGTACATATGAACAATACACACAGTGTCAACAATCACCATGAGTACACAGACCTCGATACTATACACACAACCACAGAATGTCCAGGTTATGTCATAAATTGTAACCTCTACTAGACATAACATGTGTAGCCGTCTGATATCTCTCTGGTTTGTTATCAGATATGATGACACTAATTATGGTGTACAGCACATGTGGACTTCTTACTGCATGGCATATATACAAAGGTTGACAGAGTTGTGGCTGGAGGCACATACACAGGGCCAATATTGACATGTTGCTGTGCTACCCTTATACATTTACTGTTGTAAGAGGGTTTGTCATATCCTACGAGGGATATGAAGTCAGTAACTCTCATGGCTGTCATCATCTACAGACTGAAATCCTCACACTACCTTCTGCAGTTTACAAACAGGTGCTCTGTGGGCAATACATGAAACAAAAGGCACTACACACTGCCCAGTCTGCAGAAGACCTTACAGATAGGGGTTTCCTCATAAACATAGCACTGACATGGCAGCTATTAAAACATTTAGGACAGCCATATCCACACACACCCTGTTAAACCAACATTACTCCAAATGCAGTATAGCAGCACTTACAGTCCGTAGTCAGGTCAGGCACATCACCCTCCTGTGTGTTGCCCTGTTTCCACAGAGTATGTTGTTAGAGGTAGATCCCCAATCCAGCTGAGATGCTGTTTGCCAAACAATGGATTGAGTTCCTGCTCACAGTAAATGTAAAGGCCCAACACCAACATGATGTTCCTAGATGCTGGAGTGTGTTTCCATGCAATTGGCTATGGGAATGTTACCACAGCTATCCCACAAGCAATCAGCTAGAGGAGGGCTGCAATTCGTGCAAAAGCCATCAGCTGATCACAAGCAGCACTTAAAATACACATGCTGCTGCCTAAGCACAGCAGGTTAAGTCTCCACATCCACCAGAGAGGGAGGGAGTGAGAGAGGCAGACAGAGGTAAAGAATAGTCAGGGAGGGTTGGGAGAGTAAAACATAAGCATGTTTGTGTCACACACCTACCAGTACAGGGTATCAAACCCCTGATGATGATGTAGTGCTATCACATATCTATGCAGGTATTGGAGACACCACACAGGTTACATGTTGAGGAGCCCTCAAAAGGTATATGTGATGGTGAGTGACATTTGCAACAGGGATATGGTAGCTATATGGTAGGTGTAGTATACGTGCCTGTCTGCATGAACCGGTGCCAGTGTCAACACAGCCACACTCTCACAGGGACGCACACACATTGACACACTTGGCAGGGCCAGGAATACAAATCATCACTAGTGAGATTGCTACAACACATTACAGTGCAGGTATCACATGCACCACAGGGGTCATATAGAGGCTATATGGGCAAAGGGTATGTGGAGGTATTTGAAATCAGACAGCACACTTCAGTACACCAATGGGGGTTGTATTGAGTGTGAATGTGGTTATAAGCATCATACAACACACACACAGACACAGGGTGCCAGTACTGACATGCATGGATGTGTTGTGGTCGACTATGCCAGATGGCTATACAAGGCTAGGTGATGGGTATATCTTGGCATCAGGCCACATGACAATGGTCTTCATTGTGGCTCAGGGGTGTAGTGTCAGGATTTGACCACACAAGTGGGTATTGTATTCACCATCCAGTCACCTGGGTACTATTACTTATGGCCAATGCTGTGCATTGCTTGCCATGTATGTGTTCCTTAGTCCATGACATGGATGGTGTCTGGGATGTGCATACCTCCCACATGCATGTACAGTGATATGTGTAACTGTACCTGGGGTGTCTGGCTCATGATGTGCACACAGATTGTTATCAGATGTGCCCATTCTGGCCTCATGTGGCAAAAACTGTTACTGGATGGCAGGTTGTCCCAGCACCTACATTGATAGCATGATACAGGTCTTCCCTGGAGTCAGTGGCATCTGTCCATACAGTTTGTGTTTTCAGGCATGGTATGTCCTTTGTGGATCACATTTGAAGGCACCACAGGTATTGCAGGTGTCCAGTGTGGAACATGGGGAAGGTGCAATGTCGGCATGTACGTGCCTATTGGACTGATGGTCAGGGTGCCATGCTCACTGTAATCACACCATGGTTACTATCAGTGGACAATATGCAGGGTACTACCAACACAGTGGCTGTTGCCTAGGCAAGTGTGTGTGTGTGTGTGTGTGTGTGTGTGTGTGTGTGTGTGTGTGTGTGTGTGTGTGTGTGTGTATGAGACATGGGTTGAGAGTGTTATCTGGGTAATACTAGGATCCCTCACTTTGTTCGCCTGGCCTGTCATGTCGAGGATTAGAACTTCTACCAAACAAATTTATTACACTACAGCAGTACACAGTTATAGGATGCCCAATTGAGATTACTGGAGTACTCCTTCCCCAAAGGTGAATTTCACAGTGAATGACATCAGCAGGATTGCTAAAGTAGGGCATTTGAAGTGTAGTGAGTGTGACTAGCCTAAAATGCATTGATCCCTACATAGACATAGAAACACACACAAAACATCCACCATTACCATGTGTGTGGATAGAACCTCTCCCAGTGAACTATGTCACACTATGGCATGAAGCACTTTTAGGACACACCACAGGGATAACTGTAGTACTCCTTCTCTAAAGGTGTACTTCACAGTGAATGACATCAACAGGGTTACCAAAGTAGGGCATTTGAAGTGCAGTGAGTGTGAGTAGCTTAAAATGCATTGCTCCCTACACAGACATAGAAACACACTCAAAATATCCACAGCTGCCATGTGTGGGGATAGAACCCCTACAAGACTTCTGTATCACACTACAGCATGAAGCAGCTATAGGATGCACCACAGGAATAACTGGAGTACTCCTTCCCGAAAGGTGTATTTCACAGTGAATGACATCAGCAGGATTTACAAAGTAGGGCATCTAAAGTGTAGTGAGTGTGACTTGCCTACAATGCATTGCACCCTACACAGACATAGAAACACACACAAAATATCCATAGCTGCCATATGTTGTGATAGAACCCCTAGCAGAGTTCTATATCATACTACAGCATGAAGCAGTTATAGGACACACCATGGGGATAACCAGAGTACTTGTTCTCCAAAGGTGTATTTCACAGTGAATGACATCAGCAGGATTGCCAAAGTAGGGCATTTGAAGTGTAGTGAGTGTGACTAGCCTAAAATGAATTGCTTCCTACACAGACATAGAAACACACACAAAACATCCACGACTGCCATGTGTGGGGATAGAACCCATACCAGAGTTCTGTATCATACTACAGCATGAGACAATTATAGGATGCACCATAGGGATAACTGAAGTACTCCTTCCCCAAAAGTGTATTTCACAGTGAATGACATCAGCAGGATTGCCAAAGTAGGGCATATGAAGTGTAGTGAGTGTGACTAGCCTAAAAAACATTGCTCTCTACACAGACACACAAACTTGCCAAGTCTGGGATTAGAACTCCTACCTATTTTATCACACTACAGCAGTACACAGTTATAAGACATGCCATGGAGATTACTGGCTAAAGTCTTCCCAAAGGTGTATTTCAAGGTAGATGACTTCAGCAGCCTTGCCAAAGTAGGGCATTTGATTTGTAGGGAGTGTGACTAGCTTAAAATGCATTGCTCTCTATACTGACAGAGACAGACACACACACAAGCAGACTGTTGCCAAGTCTGGGATTAGAACTCCTACCTAACTATTTTATCACACTACAGCAGTACGCAGTTGTAGGACACACCACACAAATTACTGGGCTACAACCTTCCCAAAGGTGTATTCCAAGGTGGATGACATCAGAAGTATTGCCAAAGTAGGGCATTTGAATTGTAGGGAGTGTGACTAGCCTATAAAGCATTACTCCCTACACAGACAGAGACAGACACACACACAGTTGCCATGTCTGGGATTAGATCTCCAATTAACTATTTTATCATATTACAGCAGTTCGCAGTTATAGGATGTGCCATGGAGATTACTGAGCTATAACCTTCCCAAAGTTGTATTTCACAGTGGGTTACCTCAGCAGGCTTGTCATAGTAGGGCTATGGGGAGGCCAGTGTGTGTGCATGGGTGATAACCCATTCATCTAGGGGTTGACACACCACATGCAGGCACACGCAGGGCCATATTCCACAGGTACGTGTATACAGCTGCTAGATGACTACTTCCTTGTACAGTCATGTGGCACAGCTAGCACTTGCACCACATAGTCGGTAATGCTGACAGATACTGTTGGCTAGTATCTACAGTGAGTGACATCTGAACCTCATGTGGTTGTAGCCATTTGCCTGTGTGCTGGGTGGGACAGGCCTGGATGGCTCCTTGTCACATGTACTCTCTTCCACACATCTATGTATGTCTACTTTTGGTTTATTATAGTGTGCGGTCCTTGGATATATGTCTGTATTCCTATCCACTGTGTGTGCAAAGCATGAGTGGTGCATTCTGAGGTGTGTCTGCACTAACATCTGCAACTGCCAGATATGTCTGGTCCACTGTTGTTTGCAGACATGGGCTTCATGTGTGTAAGTGTGTGAGCATGCCCAATATGACCTTTCAGTATGTTGTTGTCTGACATTGCCTTAATTTCTCTAACCTTTCAGTATGTTGTTGTCTGACATTGCCTTCATTTTTCTAAGTGTGTGATCATGCCCAGTATGCCCTTTTGTATTGCATGTGTGGATCGATTCCAGGTAGTTTGTACTCCAGTGCAGACCTTTGTGTTATACACCTACAGGTAGCAAACTGTTTCTGCAGTGTATCCATCAATCATTTGGCAATGTGGGGACAAATTATGCAGGGGATAGTGTGTACGTAGGTGATTGTGCTGTGCTGCTTCAGCTACATGGTACTGCTGTTAGCAGAGATATTCAGACATGTACTGTTATACACTGTGATGTTTTCTGTCCTCATGTACTGTCAGGTGGACATTCCTGCTGACAGTGATGTCTTGGAGGACAAGGGTGACTGCAGCTGTGTGTGGTATTGTGGGCAGACGCCTACATATTCATGGTAACTTATGCCATCCTGGAGGGGGTGCTGCAGACACTTGCTGCTGGGTCTGTGTATCCAGTTCAGCACCTTGATACAGTGCTGGCAGGGGTAACCATACATGTACATCCATCAACATGACAGTATAGCCTTATATTGCTATGGCAATACCTCACAGCTGTACAGATTCACACAGATTACCCAGAGGCAGGAGCCATGAGTCAGGACATTAGCCCTATTGTGGTGTACAGGCAGGTATGTAGGCACTCATTTATGTGTTTGCAGCCAGGGATAGTGTGTGCACACAGCTTTTTGTTGGACCTTGCACATTCCATGCTGCTCACGCTCCCACCCCCTTCAGTTATTCTCTCCTCTTCCCTACATTATGCATACATTCTCTGATACTTTCCCTATGGTTATCACCCCATCATGGCTGTGTGTCAGTGTTGGATGACAGTTCATGCAATGGGACATGGTGGACATGTTACTGTGGTTTGTCCACATGGCCTTGCATATGGTGTATGTGGAGTGTGTTGACTTGTTAATTGGGTGTCCTTGACATAATATGCATTGGCAGTAAGTGTGAGACACAGGCCCTTGGCAGAGGCCTGTGGGCCATTAGCTGTTGATGTTGTCCCAATGTGGCAGGCCATTGCATTCTGTCTGTCCTAGAGTCTCAGAATGCCATACAGTATATTCCCCTGGGATGACTGGGTAGGTGTGCTAGGTGTTCATGCCACTACCTTCTATTAGCCTTAATCGATGGTATGGATGCTGGCAGGGTGCTACCTACAGCTGGTGACACACCTGCATGGGACACCTGCACTGCATGCTGCATTCTTTTGCTATTGCCATATACAGCTGGGGTCATATTGTACCCATTCCCCACAGCAGGGGTACAACCAAAGAGGGACCTGTGGTTGGTGTTTGCGTGAACTGGGTGCATGTGTGCTATGGACACTACTTGCATCTGACACACAGATATGCATTGGACATTTCAGTTATGCTTGCATGTGCAGGTACATCAGCTGTTTCCCAATTCAACAGTCCTACCTCCTTTGTGATCTGCTAGTGTTTGGGCAGACAACACCGGTATCCCCTACTATAGGACCAGATCATGTGATGCATACCTGTTTGTACTATTTTGAGGGTGTGTCCATTTCACAATGACACAATATATACTGTATGTTTGGGGTACTTACCCATGTGTACTGCTTCTAGCCCAACAGCCATGCCATGTTAGTCTTTCAGATGTTGACACATATTACCACCATACATTTGCAATGGCTTACTGCTAGCTTGTGTTATACTGGTGGGTATTGTGTTTGGCACTGCAGTTGTGAGGACTTGTCCCTGTCATCAGTGGTAGTGGGCAATGGCCACCAGGTCTTACCTCAACATGCATACATATTGACCACTCTCACACAATATGAAACACACACCAACCTAACACACACATACCTGCATATAGTGCAGATGCTACAACCTATCCTGCTACCTTAGCCACCACTGTGCATTTGTGCTCTACTGGTATTATTCCTACACATCTATGTTCCTACATTTCTGCACATGGTTTTATGGGGGCACACCTGACTGTTACAGCATGTATACATCGGATTGGGGGGCACACCAGACCATTACTACATACATAGGTAGGGTTGGGGGATGAACACCTGACTGTTTCTACATCTCTACACAGGATTGGGGGAGGCACACCTGACTGTTACTACATTTCTACATAGGATTGGAGGGCACAACTGACTATTTCTACATCTTCACACAGGATTGGGGGGCCACACCTGACTGTTGCTACATTTCTACCCAGGATTGGGGGGCACAGCTGACTGTTACTACATTTCTACACAAGATTGTGTAGGGCACCCCTGACTGTTATTACATTTCTACGTAGGATGGGGGGGGTACACCTGACACTTGTACACATTTGCTATGACTGTACTGGTATGTCAGGTACTCAATTTCATTCTGTATTCTAACCTATCATGCTGACTAGAGGCATATCAGTGTACTACAGATCTTAGCTTTGATTGACCTACATATTAGTTTCTGACTTCCTACCCTCCAGAACTAAGATCCCACTGCCTGACCTGCTGTAGTCTGTCTGTGTAGGCCTGGGGGGGGGAGGGGGAGGTTACCAATAGGCATCATTCAGAGGCCATAACACAGCCTTTGTTTCTGTTTGTCTACACCTGTCCTGCTGGCTGTGACTGTTGTTGGGCATGTGAACCCCCCTAACTGGCATGTGTGAGTCACTTACCTTGTGGGTGCCCCAGTATTGAGGGTGGCTGCCTATGTCGGATGCATATATTACACTCTCTACACATGGTTGAGCACAGGTAGTGTCATGTTTGGCATCCCTTTTACTGTATGTGAGAGTCAGAGAGAGGTGTTATTCACTGGGTCCCTCCTGTGTCAGTGTATGTGCTATGTGTTGCCTCTTTGCCAAGGCAGCGGCATACTGGGCACACATCCATCTGCCTACTGGGGCAGACTCAGGTTGTTCCTCCTCTGAGTCACTCTGTGCCTGTGCAGGCCTTGGCAATGGTGGGGGGCTGTGTGGCCCTGCCCCATGCTGTTCCTGCTGCATTGTATAGCACGGCACATACAATGACAATTTGGGTGCATATAGCTGGTGAGTACTGCAAGGCTTCACCGGATGTGTCTAGGCACCAGTACCATGACTTGAGCATCCCAAACACATGCTCTATTACAATTCTTGTCTGTGCGTGTGCCTCATTATGGAGTTCTTGTTCGGGTGTGTGTGCATTTCTGATGGGTGTCATCAGCCACAGCTCCAGTGCTTATCCAGCATCCCCCACTAGGTGACCGTGAGGGATGTCCCCAATGGCAAATCTCTGGTACAGTTGCATTAGATGCCAAACGTGGAAATCGTGATAGCTTCCAGGGAAGCCAGCACACACATTCATTATTATGCCCTGGGCATCGCACATGACCTGACAGTTGATGGAGGGGAAGCCCTTTCAGTTGATGTAGACCCTACCCTGCTCACTGGGTGGTGTTTTGATGCATATGTGGGTGCAGTCTATAGCACCCACTATCTCAGGGTATTCTGCTATTTGGTGGAACAGTTGCATATTGCTGGCCAACGCATCATAGGTGTTGTGGAAATATACGTGCTCACCGGCATGTGCTGACATGGCATCCAGGAACTGGTGGAGTACCCTGGATGCTGATGCCTGTGAGATCCCCATCATATCCCCAGTTGGCCTTTGGAAAGTACCTGTAGCTAGTATTCTTAGGTGTACACATACCTTGGTATCCACTGGGATGGGTTCCCCTCTGTTAGTGCTGTGTGTCAGACATGGCTGGCACAGCTCAACGATTTGATGTAGGAGGTCCCTGCCCACCCTATACTACTCCACTATCTCCAGCTCATGTAGCCCCTGGTAGGTTACCCTGGGTCTGTACACTCTTCTCTGTCTCCTCACTGTGGGTAGCTTGACACCATTCACATCCTCCCCACCCTCAATCTCTTCCACAACTTGTTGTATAATAGCTATTGCAGCCCCTATCATTTTGTAGTTTTGTCTGTTAAAACTTCCCTGCTTGTATACACCGGTGGTGTAGAGTATGGAAAAAAACAGAGTGGAAGGTGTTTGCATAGTTTATAGGAGTGTTCTGTGCTGGGCTGGTCTGCTGCCTGTGTAATTGACTGATTCATTTCAACTGCCAGCTATGCTAGTTCTCCTTGATTAACTTCCTACTACTGTTTTCCCTTCCCATTGCCTTTGCCGCACAAACACAGTGCTCAAATTTGCACAGAGCTGCTATTTCCTGGTTTACCTTTTTTTTTCTTTCAAACCCGGTGTGTGGCATGCACACCCGCTTAGGCAATGTAAAGAGTGCTAGGCAGACTCAGACACACCCGCTTGCCTAGCTGTGCTTAGCTATGAGCAAACCTGAGACACAGGGCTCCAGTCTGCTTACAGTATGCCTGACACACACCCCTATGATGTCAGCTAACTCCCAGGCTTGCACCAAGCTATTCCTGCTCTTACTCTGTTGTGAGCTGACTAGCATGCTGGGGAAATCTGGAATTCACTATCATTCTGCTCATTTGCATAGGATTGCCTGCTAATGTATAGTTAAATGTCTCACACTGAGCCTCCCTCCTTAACAACCACTACTCACTGACCATGTTTACTTTTGCCTGCCATTGGCTTTATTGGCAGAATAGTGATTTTAGTTAGAATGCTTATTTTAGCTTTCTTTTCTTATTTTCCCCCTAATCCCATTTGCATGCCACTGCCTTACACTTAAACAGCCGTGATCGGCTAAAAAAAAATAAAAATAGATTTTTTTAATTTTTAAGCTGTTTTCAATGCCAATGGCCTTATACTTGGCCATTGCCATGCTTTCTGAATGATATGCACCCTTTATTTGGAGCTGTCATGGCTTTGTTTTGGAATTTGCAGAAATGTACTCGGTTACTAACCGAGTACATTTCTGCAGATTACACTAGTCCTGCACGGCCGGTTTCCAGCTTCCTGGATCGTAAATTCACCTCATTGTCATTGATTTCTCCTGCAAATGGGGTAATTTGCATGAGTCCGTGCAGGACTAGTGCAGGAGCGCTCGTGCACACCCCTGCAGGCTATTTCTGGATCGCACAACATGCATATTGCCTGCTAGAGCTCCTGCACTAATCCTGCACGCCATGCAAGGCCTGCAGAATCCAGGGGATAGTATGGTCTTCTTATGTTTAATGCTATATGCTACTAAAAAGACAGTTGATAGAAAATGGAAATCAAAAACTAAACAACAAGTTATTAACTTATGAATATTGTAAAATGTATTTATTTAATGTTTGTTTACCTGGAAAGTCTGACTGGGACAGAGTCCATTTTCAATGGAGGCCCATGGAAAAATGCTCCAGCTGTATGTCTTTGGAATGTGGGAGGAAACCAGAGCACTCAGAGGAAATTGACGTGAATGCAGAGAGGACATGCAAACTCCACACAGAAGGCACTCCAGCTGAGAATCGCGCTGCAAAAACTCTTGTTATGAGGTGACAGTGCTAACCACTGGATCACTGTGCTACCTGGAAAAGAGATAAATGAACTGGAGGTGGGATCTTTGCAAAAATGGGATCTTTAGAAAAGTGAAGGAGCAAATTCCATGGAAATAAATGCAAATTGTGGGAGCTTTACATGCAGAAAAATGGTCAGAGGGAGCGAGACTTAAATAATAGTAAAAATAAGCACTTTATGTAATATTGGAGTGAGTGTAAATTGTTGGAACGAAAGAAAGCATGTATGTAATGTAAAATGCATGAAAATGAAATGTGATTATGATTTACTTTCTTTTGTATTAAAGTATGTGTGCCTAAGTGATAAAGTGAGAGAAGTGTTTAAAACATATTTGCCTAAACAGAAAGGAAAGAACAGAGAGGAAATAGAAAAATAGTGAGAAAAAGTAGAGAGGAAGCATGAGCATGAAGTCATAGAAAGAGAAAAGGAACAACTGCATGAGATGGAACACATGCTCTGTACCTGATGCATGAGATGGAACACATACTCCATGCCAACTGCATGAGATAGAACACATGCTCTGTACCTGATGCATGAGATGGAACACATACTCCATGCAAACTGCATGAGATGGAACACATGCTCTATATCTGATGCATGAGATGGAACACATACTCCATGCCAACTGCATGAGATAGAACACATGCTCTGTACCTGATGCATGAGATGGAACACATACTCCATGCCAACTGCATGAGATAGAACACATGCTCTGTACCTGATGCATGAGATGGAACACATACTCCATGCCAACTGCATGCGATGGAACACATGCTCTACGCCAACTGGGTGACACGGAATACATGCTCTGTGCCAACTGCATGAGATGGAACACATGCTCTGTACCTGATGCATGAGATGGAACACACTGTCCATGCCAACTGCATGAGATGGAACACATGCTCTGTATCTGATGCATGAGATGGAATGCATACTCCATGCCGACTGCATGAGATGGACCCACATGCTCTGTGCCAACTGGATGACACGGAATACATGCTCTGTGCCAACTGCATGAGATGGAACACATGCTCTGTACCTGATGCATGAGATGGAACACACTCTCCATCCCAACTGCATGAGATGGAGCACATGCTCTGTATCTGATGCATGAGATGGAACACATACTCCATGCCAGCTGCATGAGATAGAACACATGCTCTGTACCTGATGCACGAGATGGAACACATACACCATTCCAACTGCATGAGACGGAATACATGCTCTGTGCCAACTGGATGACATGGAATACATGCTGTGTGCCAACTGCATGAGATAGAATACATGTTCTGTACCTGATGCATGAGATGTAACACATACCCCATGCCAACTGCATGAGATAGAACACATGCTCTGTACCTGATGCATGAGATGGAACACATACTCCACGCCAACTGCATGAGATAGAACACATGCTCTGAACCTGATGCATGAGATGGAACACATACTCCATGCAAACTGCATGAGATGGAACACATGCTCTATATCTGATGCATGAGATGGAACACATACTCCATGCCAACTGCATGAGATAGAACACATGCTCTGTACCTGATGCATGAGATGGAACACATACTCCATGCCAACTGCATGAGATGGAACACATGCTCTGTACCTGATGCATGAGATGGAACACATACTCCATGCCAACTGCATGAGATAGAACACATGCTCTGTACCTGATGCATGAGATGGAACACATATTCCATGCCAACTGCATGAGATAGAAAACATGCTCTGTACCTGATGCATGAGATGGAACACATACTCCATGCCAACTGCATAAGATAGAACACATGCTCTGTACCTGATGCATGAGATGGAACACATACTCCATGCCAACTGCAAGATATAGAACACATGTTCTGTACCTGATGCATGAAATGGAACATATACTCCATGCCAACTGCATGAGATATAACACATGCTCTGTACCTGATGCATGAGATGGAACACATACTCCATGCCAACTGAATGCGATGGAACACATGCTCTATGCCAACTGGGTGACACGGAATACATGCTCTGTGCCAACTGCATGAGATGGAACACATGCTCTGTACCTGATGCATGAGATGGAACACACTCTCCATGCCAACTGCATGAGATGGAACACATGCTCTGTATCTGATGCATGAGATGGAATGCATACTCCATGCCGACTGCATGAGATGGACCCACATGCTCTGTGCCAACTGGATGACATGGAATACATGCTCTGTGCCAACTGCATGAGATGGAACACATGCTCTGTACCTGATGCATGAGATGGAACACACTCTCCATGCCAACTGCATGAGATGGAGCACATGGTCTGTATCTGATGCATGAGATGGAACACATACTCCATGCCAGCCGCATGAGATAGAACACATGCTCTGTACCTGATGCACGAGATGGAACACATACACCATTCCAACTGCATGAGACGGAATACATGCTCTGTGCCAACTGGATGACATGGAATACATGCTGTGTGCCAACTGCATGAGATAGAATACATGTTCTGTACCTGATGCATGAGATGTAACACATACCCCATGCCAACTGCATGAGATAGAACACATGCTCTGTACCTGATGCATTAGATGGAATACATACTCCATGCCAACTGCATGAGATGGAACACATGCGCTGTGCCAACTGGATGACACAGAATACATGATCTGTGCCAACTACATGAGATAGAACACATGCTCTGTACCTGATACATGAGATGGAACACATACTCCATGCCAACTGCATGAGATAGAACACATGCTCTGTACCTGATGCATGAGATGGAACACATACTCCATGCCAACTGCATGAGATGGAACACGTGCTCTGTGCCAACTGGATGACACGGAATACATGCTCTGTGCCAACTGCATGAGATAGAACACATGCTCTGTGCCAACTGGATGACACGGAATACATGCTCTGTGCCAACTGCATGAGATAGAACACATGCTCTGTACCTGATTCATGAGATGGAACACATACTCCATGCCAACTGCATGAAATGAAACACATGCTCTGTGCACGATGCATTGGAGTAATAGAGGAGAAAACTCAGCCCTAGATGTTAACATCAGGGCTAAACTGTTTTTTTAGTATGAAGAATGGGGTAGCCTTGGTAACTTTATTCCAGCATCTGTAAGAATATATAATCCAAACCAAAATGACCAAGGGCAGACTTCACTGGTAATGCTATGCATACTATTATTAGTACCATGTTAGATGTTTATATGTTGGCCTTAATAATGTGAGGTGCACCTTTCATAATGTTTTTAGCTCACAAGTGAAATAAACAGAAGACATTTTAGAGAATAAAGAAGACAGTCAGAAGATATAGGGGGAAAGCATTTCTGGCGACAATGGCCAGGGTCCATTTGAGATTGGATGTTAGCAAGGAGACAAACAACTGACAGATTTTAATGATATCCTAACAGGTGTCCAAACAGTAATTGATTTTGATGATACCTTGTGTATATTATATTATATCTAGCCAGGCTGGGAGACAAGCATGTGATGATGACATACGAAGAGGGTAGGAACTCAACCAGTGTTCTCACATCAGAGAGGGGCTAGTGACATGACTATTTCTGGATATGTGTTTGAAAGACATCCTGAATCAGATCAACAGGTGTCTAAAGATATTAGACTTTTTTTTCTGAACAGAGATACTTCAGGGCAAAGGATACTTGGTGGTTCTAATCCTAAACCATAAGGTAATGATGTTTATTGTGGTATGGCAAAGTAAGCTTCACAGAGTATGGAAGGGACCTGTCATTGTTGTATTGAAGGTGGGTGATGCTAATTACATGGTGGAATTGCTATGTAGGAGCCAAAAACACAGACTTCACTATGTAACATGATAAAGCCCTATCATACTAGACAGTCATTGTTACTTAGCATTTATGCTGTGTTGCAGACGAAAATCTGTGTGGAGGGGATATATCTTGTAGTAGACCTTTTTAGTACAGCTTTGTTTGAGACTTTAGCAAATTATGTAATTGGTATAGAAAGATAAAGCCTTGACTGTGCCCCAGATGACCTGAGCTCAATTAGTATCTCAGACGCTTGATGGTACTATCCTAGTTGCGGGAAGGAATGTGCTGGTTGTATCTATTTATAAGCTCTGTTATAGCCAGAGCTCAGAAGAATAGAATGCCATGGAGTGATAGCTGGCAATGCAGAAGACATTGGTTGCTGCAGTCATACAGCTGTATCCTTAAAGTAACCTCATGGTCACCTTATGCACAGAGACACATAACGAAGTAAGAATTTTGGGAGGAGTTTAGATCAGAAACAATCCCACACCATCTGTATTATGAAACCTCCTCACTTGGCCCATTCAGCTTCATAGTGCTCTGACAGTTGCAGCATTCAAGAGGAGCCCTGTAATGTAGGAAGCAAGAGACTGCATGTGAAGTGCTGTCCCTGTAGGGCACCCTCTTGATGTGGTCACACTAGGAAGCCTACTATATAATTAAAGGTACAGTGTTAACTGAACCATGTCAGTAATGCAGCAGATAACTCACTCACCTTTGATGCTGGAAGACTGAAGGCTGTGAGCTCTGTTCCCACTCCAGGTGATTAGATTGCTGACCTTGTAGTGCAGCATTAGGGGGTTACTGCACACCTAAATGTGTCATAGTTTGGATGGGATGTTAAACTGATGCCCCATCTGCTAGAGTTGGTGGCAACTCAGGTGCACATAAAAAATACCAAAACACTGGCTGACGTTCCTCTAGTAGTAGAAATACCACACTGGGTTGTCCTTGAAAAGAAAAAAAAAGGTCACTATCCTTGGATGACTAACCCAGTCATTAAATAAATAAACAAACAAGCATTGGAATCAAACATGGAAGGTTTTGAAATCAACAGTGATGGGAAGGAAAAAAAATGAAGTAGTTTTGCCAGTGCAGCTATTCCCTACTCAGGTTCAGAAAATATGAACAGCATAAAAAGAATACCAAGACAAATTCCGTGTTAGTGCACTCTGCATCCAACTGGTGTAATGCAGGGACCAAATGTGTAATAAAAATAGTACAGTTAACCATTCAGGTAAAAAATCCATCCAGAAATGTCATAAGGGATTAATCTGATATGAAAAATGTACAATGGCTTCCAAGGCAGGGAATAGGGTGATTTGATTTATCTATGAAAATACACTTTCTACCCAAGCTGTTCATCTTTGATATTGTTCAAGACAAGAAGTGAAAGATGATACAACTTGTCTTGGATTTAAAAATGTAAATAGTTGTGAGTTTCATTAGATGTGAAGGAGGCCAATCAGATTTCTATTAATAATATAACATTGTTTGTGGGAATTTACTCAGCATTACTTCCTCATAGAATAGAACTGTCTGATCACTCTGCTAACAAAGGAGAGACTGATCCTGTTTTTGAAAATGTCTCTAATGTTTCTGGAGCACTATTTCCCGTTTTCTTACTAGTTTTTTTTCGCAATAGTTTGTAAGACATTGTGAACTTTAAATGACAGAAGAAGCTACATCAAGGTGCTTTGATTATAGAATTGTTGGACTTAATATCCTGAGATTTCAGTCAAGAACCATTCTTACTTGGAAGTTACAACTAAAGATGCAGTTACATTTTTTCTGTTGTTAATCTTTCAGATATGGAATACTTTGTTTGCATTTCATTGTGCATTTTTTTTCACGTGTAATTTAGTCATTTTAAAAGTGAAAAGTTTTCTTTTTAAATTTGACAATAACTGGCTAATGTATTATTTTGGTGATGAAGGTCATCCTGTCAGTAGTGTTGTGATTGCTGGTATCTGCTCTTTTGAAGAGACAGAGAGACTGTCTGGTCATCATATATCTTACAGATATAGTTTTAGGAAGAAAGTCTATTAGTTGTCCTCATGATCCTTTTCCTGTTATTGTAAAACTCACCTAATATCTCTGCACTACCCACAGTTTTTATCCACCATGTACTCAAGGTTTTCTCATTGTCTCCTGTGAATACATAGGTTGATATGCTGGCATATGTAAGAGAATGAGTCATATCCTGTTCCTCTCATAAGGAGGGGTCATGTAACCACAGAAGATGTTGGAAACTTAACCAATGAGTTGTATGCGCATTTAGCCATATAGGCTCCTTTGCAAGAAATCAGATCTAGGTGTCTGCCCATTTTCTATATATAAGAGTGAATGATCCATACAGCAATACTCTCATTATGTCAAAGATAAACTTGACAGCAGGAAGGTAGTTGCCTACAGGCTGTCTGCTAAACTCACAGTACAAGGTTGTGGCATCAAGGCAAACAAAAAGGATCCCAATATTCCCGCTGTGCAGGTGATGGGAAGTATACCACCTCAGAGCTGCTACACAGAGTGCCATTGTTAATAATCACCAAACAAGATGACAAAACATAAGCTGTTGTTACATGTTAGACACAGTGACCAACATATACTACTGTACAGCATGTGTACACAGCAGCACATACGCCACAATGTTTTACGTTTATGCAGTTATATGAGCATACAGATATAAATTTTACTTATTAGTGTACATGCAATGCATGACGGAGTGAATACATTTATGGACCTGAGTAAGGGGATGAGATGTGTGACACTGAATATGCTATTCATGCATCATGTTGGAAACACAACTAATAGCTGAATGCAATTACACAGATGAAGCATACAGAGCACACCTTTGCAGTATTGATTTTAAATAAATTTCCCTAATCTCTCCTTACTTACATTTTGGTGTAGTTTGTAGACCTTGTAGTAGTAAATGCCATATTACGCCAGCCAAGGACAGATTCCCTTTAGTACCTCTGATGACTTTATCAAGACATACAGGAAGTCTGCTCATGAGAACTCACAGTTGGCACTTGCTAATTAAGTTCTTTGTAGGCTACTATCACCTTATATTTTGGCCAACATGTTATTATCTTGAGTTCAAAGATCCTGATGGTGAAGAGAAATGAGGTACCGTCAAAGGAGATGAAGGACAGAAATGTAGTTTATGTCATATTACCTCTCCATTGGGAAATATACAGACTTTGGTGAGTGCTGAAGAAAAATTACATTTGAGGGATGGAAAGGCTGCCATCATAAACTGTAGAAGAATAACTGGACACCATGTCTCTCTGCCACTTACACAAGCATTTTCAGGGAATGCTTTTTTTTCTTGCTCATTTTTAATGTTTTTATTTGTATTTATTTATTTATTTGTTGTCATTACAGTACACAACAAGGGTAGAATATTCACCCAGTGCTGCTGCCTCTCAGCACCATGCAGTGACTATAATGCATATATTTCTAAAATGTTTTCTTAAAAGGTCTTGAAAATGTTTTGATATGATACAAAATGTTTTTTAATATGTTATGGAAGACTGTTTAGTGGAGAAATGTCTATATTATGATGTCTACCACTGGAAATTTACAGAGTCCAACCAATGGATTTAGCAACCAATACATTTATATACTCAACACAGAGAAATATTTTCTTAATTTGACCTAACATTAGTTATATTATACTGTTGTATCACGTACTCGGTTCAGTTATTTTTATCTTTATATTAATACACTAACTAATGTACTTTTAATGCATTCAATAAACATCGAATTATTTAAACAATTAATCAATTCATTATAATATTTTTAACAAAATTTTTAACAAAATATTTATTATCCATTTATTTATTTATTTATATATTTATATTTATTATTTTTAGGTTACATGTAACACATAAAAGTTTTTATAATAATTAATTTATACTATATTGATATTTATATTATTATATTGATATTTAGATTCATATTCATGCTGTAGTTATTGTCTTTGAGCCTTGAATAACTCATAACACAAGTAATACATCACAATTTGCATTGGTTCTATTTTGTTTACTTCATATATTACATTATACAATTGTATTTACATTATTTTTTTTACATTTTTTTATATATACATATATACATCTACTTATTTTTGGAATATTTATTAATAGAACAGTATATTTGAACATTTTAATATGTGGCATTTGAATACAGTAGGAGTGGGTTTAACATGGAAGTGAATGTCCCCTTTTAAACTGTGTTGTATCTGCATATATTAATTAATCAATTTATTAATCAATTAACTTAATTACTATTGGGAACTATATAAAAAGTTGCTGTTTTAATTTAAAACAGATTCTGATGAAGTCTCCACAAAGGAGACGAAAGCGCTAAATCTGACTGTCCGTTGTTGTTGTTTCTTGTTTTTTGTATTAAAGTCTAAAATGATTAATTTAAAACCCTCTCCGCCTCTTTATGGTGTATGCTGGCGGTTACGACGAAGGTGAAGCAGAATTGAAGTAACATATATGGGACAGCCTTAATTGTGCTGGAACGTTTTTCTTTATAATGCATATATATTGCATTTTTAATTTTTTTCTGGGTCCTTAGTCTTGTATTTTTATTATTATTATTGTACTTCTATACTGACAAGTAGAATTACTTGTAAAAGCTGTCCATTTGTATCTTAAATCCTGTTGGCCCATAGTCTTGTAGTTTAATTCACAGTTGTGGCAGAACTCTGGCAAACTTACTGACAAAGCAAAATCAACTCAGCTGAACCTCAAGGTTTTACTGCTTAATGTCAGGAGCCTGAGCAAAAAAAATCACACTCCCTCCAAGCCCTCCTCACACTTGAGAATATAGACATCTGTGCAGTTACAAAGACAAGGCTTAAAGTGGCAAAGATTACCCCAGCAGTGCAAGATTTCAGTGCCTACCACACTTTTAAACCAGTAGCTGCATAGAAAAGGGCTAAAGATGGAGTTGTGTCAATATACATCAATAACAAAGATATATCTAGGGTGGTCAAATAGAATAACTAGTTGGAGTTCCTCCACAAGCAGATCACAATAGGCAAAATCATGTACCACATCCTAGCCAATTATAGGTCACCCTCCATATTCCAAAAAGATTACAATGCATACTTTGCCCTACAGGAGACACGTATCATCCAATCTAACACTGTTTTCATGGGTGACTTTGATTACACCTCTATAGATTGTCAATCCTACACAACCTCAAATCTACAGGTACAGAGATTCCTCAACTTCACAAATACAAACACCTTTGACCAAATAGTGAATATGCCCACTAGAGACTCCAACATACTGGACCTTATGCTTTCAGATATGGGACAACTCTGTCACCTCCCCAAGGTGTTATCCTCCCTGGTAAGGTCTTACCATAAGGCTGTCTCCTTCAAAATTAACTCCATAATCCCATTAAAGCCAGTGACAGTTAAGACCTTATCCAAGGCAAATTACATTTTATTAAGTGATGGATTGTCAAAATTCAATGCCTCTCCAAACCAAGATAACACACCAGCTTATGCTGAATTGCTCTCAGAAGCTATGTGCAACTATGTAAATAGCTTCACTGAGGCTGCAGTACCAACCAGAAATAAGCCCAGAACTAGCACTAGAAACAAACCACTCTGCTGGCATCCCAAATTAAACATGATATACAACAAAAGGAAAAAAAAAGTATGGCAAAATTCAGGAAAGGTAATTCTCATAAAGATAGAAACTCTCTCATCAAAGTAAATAACAAATAATAAATGGACGGTGCAGTGGTGCATTGTTGCCTCACAGTAAGAAGTTCTCTGGTTCAATTCTCAGCTGGGGTGCCTTCTGTGCAAAGTCTCTATGCCTCCCTGCATACAAAGACGTGTCTGGAGTGTTTCTCCCCAGGCCACCACTGAAAATTGGTTTTGTTCCAAGTTGGACTTCCCCGGTAAACAAATAGCAAATAAATAGGCATCTAAGAGGGCTAATCAGGTCAAGCAAAATAAACGTTGTGGTTAAGATAGCCTCCCAGGTGAAGGATAACCATAATGCTTTTTATGGCTCTATCAGAAACCTTAAGAGTAGTGTGACATCTGGACAATACTCCACCAGACTGCCAACATTAATGTGACAACATTTACTATCCTGAGTCAGTAACTAAGGGGCTTCAATCCTCACTACTGACTTCAATATGGGACTGTCACTTAAACAGGAGTAAAATTTCAAAGTTTCCCCTAAGAGCACAACAGGGACATGCTCTATAACCTGGGACTGGACTGTATACTTCTGTCTATCCTTAATGTAATTCCTTATTACATACTTCAGAGCAATGTTTCCCAGTTTATAACCTCTGATACACTCACAGTTGAATAAACTGAATTTCACACATCCAAACACTTCTGGGAAAGCCTAACACAGATTTCCAGATATGTCCCCTCCCCAAAATAATATGGTAACACTCTGCCACCAATGAGACAGCCTACATCCCCTTTTAAAGGGGTGCCCAATTATGAAAATTAGATATTAAAACAAATGATAGCAAATGACCCAAAGCAGATAGACTTTCAGAGTGGCCGGGGAAGTTATCAAGGCAGGTATAAGCACTCTGTAATCACTAAAGAAAACACTGAGTGACCAGCCACAATGTAAGTTAATAAAAAATATTTAATAATGAGCAAACTGATTAAAAACACAAAACACTAATTTCCAATAAGCAAACAGAACTCAATCATCAGGAAAATGAAATCAATACTGAAGGATAGAATTCCAAAATTTAAAAGAACTCTTAGTAGTTATAATTTCCTTTCTGGCTAAAGAATACTGTCTCTGACCTAAACTAAATTATTACAACAGAACAAAGGCAGGCTTACTGTTCTTGGAGAACCCTTTTGGGTATCAACTACACAGTACAGCTGTGAACAACTGACAACTGCAACTGGCAACTATAACTGACAACTGTTGACTTCAACTGTCTTCAGCAGGCTATTTTATAGACTAGCTTAACTGTCAAACTGTTTCAGTTTTAAGTTTCATATCATATTTTGAAAATCAACCAACAGCTGTTTACTAAAGTTCCTTCCTATCTTTCAGCCTCTGACAGTAACACATAGCAACTGTCAACATTCCAATGACATCATCTGCAGATCAGATGATTCTGAGACAGTCTGCAATTAGAATCTTCTTCCCAAATATGCACAGTTAGAAATGTAAAGGAATAATATTCAAGTCTTTAAAACGATTTCTCTACAAACAGATTATAAATCAACATGTAAGAACTTATTTACAATACAATAGCTGGTCATGCTGGCATATAATACACAGATTAATCTGGATTTTCTGTATAAAACCTCAGCCAGACAATTTAGCACAAATGACACAGGCAGTATACAGCAATGTGCTGAACTGGTGGTCAATGGTGCCATATTCATTGAGCCAAACAACATAGCAAAAATGTCAGGAGACAAATTAATTTCCAATTTTACTCCCTTCTCACTCTCAACTATCTCTTCAAAATTACATCATACATAACCCCTCCAAATATAAATAGGGAGTATGTACTGGCTGTACTCATGAAAGGAAAGAACACGGCCTCACTGGGTAACAATAACAATCCAGGATGGCTTCTGAGTAGTGTAAAATATGAGTTATCAGGACCCCTGGAGTCATTAACTATAGTCTTAAATCAGGTTTTGTGCCATATGAATGTAGGGATGCAATGGTGATCCCTACTCATATGGGAGGACTTTCAACAGATGCTGGAAACTACAGACCTAGTAGTCTGACTAGTCTTACTTGCAAAGCCACTGTAAGAATTATGACGGAAATTATCAACAATGATATAGGAGACCACCAGACATTGGATCCATCCCAGTCTGGCTTTGTCAAGGGAAGGTTATGCTTACTGAATCTGGTGGGCTTCTTTGAAAAAGTCACTAAGACAATGGATGAGGGGAAAACAGTGCATACTGCTTACCTAGATATGGCTAAAACATTTGTTACAATATCACACTTTGGTATTGTCAACAAACTTATGGAAGTAGTTATAAACCCCTTTATAACACACTGTATAGCTAGCTTTGCTCACTGATTGGACCCAGGAGGTTAGAATAAGTTATGCCACCTACACAAAGATGGCCACCAGTGCAGTACCCCAGGGCTCTGTGCTGGGCCCACTCCCCTTTGGCATCTACTGCTTGGATGTCAAAGATAATGTCAAAAGCCTTTGGCTGACCAAGCTTGCAAATGATTGCAAACTGGGAGCAGACACTGAATCTCTCCAAGATAAAACACCCTTCAGGAAGTTCTAATACAGACGGACGCTTGGTGCCAAAGCCATGGCTTAAAATTAAATGCTAAGAAATGTGTTCTATTACCTTTTGAGATCTCTACCACTCAAGGTAAATACATCGTCAATAAAATGCCCTTAAAAGATGATTCACTAGTCAGGGATCTGGGAATTCATGCACACAGTAACCTGGCCTTCGACCAACATGTGCCCAACATAGTAAGCAAATCCTTCTATACTGGTCAACTTATAAGCAAGGGCATTACATCTAGGTCCAGAGAGGTCATCATACCACTGTATTCTGCCCTCATCAGACCCATCATAGAGTATAATGTCTCCTTTGGTATGTAATTGACCAGACACATTCAACAACTGCAATGTCCCCAGTGGTTCCTTACAAAAAGAATACAGGGAGCAAACAGAATGTCTTATGCTCATCAGTAAAAGCACTGTCTTTTTACTTGATAACATACAGACTTCTGGGAGGTGATCTTTGCTTGTCATACAGGGCAAACCTGGACCTTGTTTTGATTAATTATTTGCACATTCGCAAAACAAACAACAGCAAAATTAACAGATGAAAATTTGGCTTGTGACACAAATAGGACATGTTGGAGAGACAGATATCATTTCCATTCTCTAGAACAGACTCCCCTTCCATGTGAAGTAGAGTCCCTCCTTCTACCGATTTAGTCATAACTTGGAACACTGGATGGGTATTCAGATATTCACCCCTCATCTGGATCCTATGTCTCTGATGGACAGAGGCGGTCAGTAAATCACCACCCTTACAAATCAAATTTGTGGATCACATTTGAGTTGCATGGCCAGGCTTATAAGGAACCTAGTGGTTGTTAGCTTGCTATACACATATGAACCAATGATCCTATAATTGTTATCTCATGAATGACTTCTTCAGAAATCTTCTGTCTGCCAGCCGCAGTGTGCTGCCATTGAAGTCCTGTATATTTTCCATTGTAATAAACATGTCAGTTACACTGTTGCTGTTGTGCTGGTATCTTCCTCCTTTTCAGTGAGCAGGGTGCTCACCTTCAGTGTGTAACTGCATGTTTATGTCAGTAGTAGTTGCTGGTGCGTTCTCATCCTTTTATGACAGCACATCCCATTATGTGTTATGTTCTTCCTTCAGCTCCTGCTTGATGAAATCAGCTACTGCATGAAAGTGTCTATTTCAGGTGAGTATTTTTTTGGTTAGGGCACAGTACATGTATATGTCAAGCACTGCACTTAGTGTCCTTCTAGCTGCCAATACAATAAAACAGTTGTTCCTATAATGAGCGTCCAGGCTCGTCTTAAAAATATTTAAACTAGTGCTTGCATTAATGCAGTTTAGTAGTCTATTCCATGCCTCAGCTGCTGTCTCAGAGAACCAATTAATTCACTTCTCATGCTATAGAATTTTCTACATAGTTTGATGATTCTCTACTATTTTTTGCTAACCCCAAACATTCCCAGAGGCAGTTGTCTCTAAATTCCCAATATATCTGAGTCAGATCTCCTCTTAAATATCTATATAAGACATTGTAAAAGTTCAGATATTTTAGTTTTTCATAAATTAAATTTTCACAAACATGGATGCCCTTGGTATAGTTCCACTGTACTCTTTCCAGTTTACTCATGCTTGTTTTCTTATAAGGTTTCCATACTGTTACTCCATACACAAGTTTGGGTCTAATGTAACTAACAAAGCATGACTTCATCATTTCTGATTTCCGAGACTTAAATCATTTTATATAACCTATAGTTCTATAACTATCATTAACCAATCGGTTGATATGACTAAAACTACTCAAAGCAGGATTAACCCATATACCCAGGTCCTTAAATGAATCCACAGTTTCAGTCACTGTCTGCTGTATTAAATATTCACCGTTCAGTTTATGTCTCCCAAATCTCATATGCTAGGTTTTTGATGTATTTATCATCTCACTATTCTCATTTGCCCAACTGGCCAATTTAGTCAAGTTCTTTTACAGACATGCTCTGTCTGTAACACACATAATTAGTTTGCCCAATTTCAAATCATCTGCATACAGACTGTAGAACACCTCAGATGGAAAAATAGATCTGAAAATATGCAATCTAAACAAGTATGGGCCTAGGACAAAGCTCTGTGGGACACTCTGACTGTAACCAAGAATTTTACCTGCCCAGTTGCTGCATGATACTTGCCATGCCCTGTTTGTAAGCCATGCAACTACCCATCTTATCAAGAGTACATCAATACCTATTTGTTCTAATTTATTGATCAGTGTTTTGTGTATGACCCTGTCAAATGCTGAAGTTAGACCCATATAAATTATACCACCGCACAATTTTTTATTCATAGCTACTATTATAATGTTATAGAACATCACATTACAGATGGTAATAGATCTTTTTCAACATATGCATGCTGATATATGGTTTCAAGTCCCAGTCTTTCCAGCTCTGACAATAACTTATCCAGTTTTACCTTCTCCATTATTTTTCACAAAATGAAATGATACTTAAGGGTCTATATGACTCTGGTTTTGTCCTACTCCTCTTTCCCTTAAAGACAAGTTTAGTAAGTACATGTCTCCAATCTTGAAGAATCTCCCAATATTTATATGACTTTGTAAATAATGGATATAATGGTACTGTACATTTTTCTGAATTGTTCTCAGGTCATTATTACTAATTACATTTCCGTCCTGTGCTTTGATTGGATTAAGTTTGCATAGTTCTTTTTCAATATAATCTGATCTGATTTCAGTATCTAAGGTTACCTGGATATCAGTAGGACAACTTCACACCCCCTTTGTGGAGTCAAACTGCTTTGCATAAGATTTTGTTAATATATCTACAATCTATTGAGTCTGAAATACATTTTAGAAATTACACACATTTTATCAGTTTGTATGTTTTTACTCCTTCCACATCTTATGTATCTATAAAATGGTTTCCTATTATGCTTAATATCTTCATATTTTTCTTCAAATTATTTTGATCTTGTCACACTATGCTTAGTTTGTCTATCCATCTTATTTATTTCAGTCTTCAAAGTTGTAGTTTGACCTCTTTCCCAGTTCTTATATATTTTTATCTCTCACCTTAAGCAAGTATCTTAGTCTTATGGAAATATATTCTCTTAATTTTGTGTGCCTAGACCCTGATGTTAAACATTTTTTATTTTTTTTTTTTGCATTCAGTTTCTCTTTCGAAACTTTTCACATTCCTTCTGCAGTTTCTCCACTGAATGCCTCATTCCAATTAGTTTTATATGTGCTTTCGTATAATTTGTGATTAATCTTTAGAGCTCGTATAATTTGTGATTAATCTTTAGAGCATAGGTTTAGATTTCATTTTGGCAGAATTATCTAGCAACTAATTAACCTTTATAACCCCACGATCACTGCACATCAATTGTGATAAAATGTGACATGAAGTAATAAAACGTGACATGAAGTAAAAGTAACTTCTTTAAGTACATAAACCCTGTCTAGTATGTTCCTTCCCCGATAGTGTTTTTTTACAATGTGAAGCAACTGTTCCTGAACTTACGTTGTGAACAATTCTTCACCGATGTTATTGAATCAACAGTATTCCAGTCTGTCTCTGGTAAATTTAAGTCTCTAGGCACTATTATTCTTTACGCTACTGTTTCATGCAAATAATGTATGGATTCCTCAGGTCATCGGCACTAGACTTTGGTACTCTATATAGACCAACAACTGTTAAATGTCCCAGGGTTGTCTTTATTGTCACAGTTACATGGTCTATAGTATGGGTATTATCGCTGAGCATGTAACAATTGCTGGTCTCATAACTATCTTTAATCCCTATCATAACAACTCCACCTGATTATTTTGTCATAATGTCTGTTACAGTAAAATCATTTATACTCTGACAGAAATGGTTTCCAGTCATAGGTTCATAGATTCATAGGTAGGTACTAGGCTATTGGCCCTAGGGCCTATACAAGCCTAGCCAAAAAGGTATCCTGGCTTTCTCCACCCAAGAAAATTATTTTCCTGTGCCCCTGTCAAACAGAACCACAGAAGTGATCCCAGGGGTGAATTTCCTATTACCCATCCAATCATCAAGATTTTTTTTGAAGAGAGCTAATGAGGAACTCTGTTTGACATAGATAGATAGTCTGTTCCAGAGTATGGGAAGTCTCTGGGACAGGAATCTATCCCTCCAGCATGTTCTGTTTATTGTGGTGACAAGGTTTAGGTCCCTAGAGTGTTAGCTCGGAGGAATTGGGATTTCTTTAAGTGGAGCATGTCCAACAGCTCTGAGTTTGACATAGCATTGTATGTTAGCCAAAGATCACCTCTGAGTAGGCGATATGCGATGGAGTAAAGCTGGAGTTTTTTGAGACGGTCTGCGTAAGGCATCTGTTTGAGGCCAGTAATCCTCTTTGTGAGGTATTTTTGCGGCCTTTCCAGTTGTTGTAGATGTCTTGTGAGGTACATACCAAAATGGACATTGTACTCTATAATGGGTCTAATGAGTGATGAGTAGAGGGGAACAATGACCTCTTTTTTTCTGAATGAGAAACCTTTTGTGATGAGGTGTGCCACGTAGAAGGATTTCCTGACCACTGTGGCAATGTGATTAACAAAGGAGAGTCTACTGTCCACCTGTTATCCAAGGTCTCTTATCACACTTTCGGTGTTAAGTAGACTACCGCCTATGTGGTAGTTCATGGATACAGAGTTTTTACCAAAGGGGATGACAATGCACTTTTTGGCATTGAGCTTGAGACCATGTCTTTGACACCAGGCATCTGTCTCAGTGAGGCCCTTTTGTAGAATGTCCACATCGTTAAGAGTTTCGATTATGGCTCCTAGTTTGCAGTCATCTGTGAATTTAGTTAGCAAAAGACCTTCTGTGTTAGCCTGTACTTCAGAGAAGTAGATACCAAACAGGAAAGGACCCAGGACTGAACCCTGTGGTACTCCACTTGTCACTAGTCTGAAGTCTGATTTGGAGTCTGCTACTTTCACAGTGTGGGTTCTGTCAGTAAGCTAGTTGGCAACCCATCTTGTGTCATAGGGATTTATACCTAGTTTAGTGAGTTTATCTATAATTCCAAGTGGGGGATGGTATCGAACACCTTGGCAAGATCTAGATAGGCTGTGTGAACCACCTTACCCTCATCTATGGCTTTGGTGACTACTTTAAAGAAGTCTATCAGGTTTAGGAGACATGATCTGCCTTTTACAAACCCAAACTATGTGGGGTCTAGAGTTTGGAGATCTCCAATGTCTTTGTTTATGAGTTCCATGATAATACCTTCCATGGCCTTGCAGACGAGGCTCATCAGGCTAATGGGGCGGTAGTTCCCGGGGTCTGTTTTGGCCCTTCCCCTTTGTGGAGTGGGATAACTGTCACGGTGCGCCATTCAATGGGCACAAAGCTTGAGGTGAGGCTATGATTGAACACGGTACTTAGGTGTGGTGCCAGTTCATTCTGTAGTTCATGTAGAAGGCAGCCTGGGATGTTATCAGGTCCCATGGATGCTGTATTCTTGGCTTTGGAGAGTGAGGTTTTTACCTGTGCAGCCGTGATTACAGGAACTTTGCATTCTTCCGGTATAAAGATGGGCCCTTTAGGGGGTGAGAGGGGGGTAAAGTTAGCACTGAACCTATCTGCCAGGATTTTGGCAATATCAGTTGGTTCTGTATATTTAGTGTCATTGTGCTGTAACTCAGAGCAGATCTGAGTGTTGCCATTAAAATTTTTGACATAGCTATAGAATGTTTTGTGGCTGTCTTTAGAATCAGTGGCAATTTTGTTTTCATAACTAGCTTTGAAGGATTTTATGAGAGATCTCAGCTTCTTACTGAGGCTCATCAGGGATTTCCTCCAATCATGGGATTTTTTTCTTTTTTGCAACAGTTTCTTTCTTCTGTTGTAGAGTTTGTTTATGGCAGAAGACCACCAGATTGGCTTCCTTTTTGTGGAGGATAGCATCTTGGTTCTGTTAGGGATAGCACGATCCATGCACTCATGTAAGTGCTTATAAAGTGCATTTGTGTAGGATTCAGCAGTCGTACCTCTATTGTCCATCTGCATGGGTGTCGTGAAGTTTTCCACTTCTGTCTTAAGAAGCGTGAAGTTGGCTTTGGAGAATTTTTTTATGGTTGTTTTCCTAATGGGGGGTGGGAGCAGGATGTGAATGTCTAGGGTGATTAGCCTGTGGTCGGATCTGACCAACGAGGAGCTGACCTCTGGTGTGGAACACCGGTCACCCATGTTGGTGATGACCAGGTCTAGGATATTGCTGCCCCTGGTGGGGGTGTGGATAAGTTGATCCAAGGTTTTGGAATTGATGATTTACAGAAAACATTGAGTAAAAGAGTTGGTACATGAGTAGTTTTCCCAGTTAATGGTAGGGTAGTTGAAATCACCCATTATTAGAGTGTTGGGGTGTACCTTAATATTTTCCAGTATATCAAGAAAAGAGGAGTGGGAATCCTAAGGCATGGTGGGGGGTCTATAGCAAGCTACAATCTGGATTGCGGTTTTGCCCAGAGTTAGTTGAACTTGGATAATCACGGATGCATTATGCTGAGCAACTCGCTTGGAGGTGTGGATATCCTTAATGAATATGGACACACCTCCACCTTTAGTGTTTCGGTCCGGGTTGGTGGCTGAAAGGTGTGGTATGAATTATAGCCTGGTAATGCAGGGGTGCTCTCTGGAGCTTTGAACAAGGTCTCTGTCACTGCACAGATGTCAATGTTCTCCATTTTAAGGAGTGTCTTGAGTGAGTGCATTTTGAGGTTTAGACTTCTAGCACTGAGTAGCATTACCCTCAGATTTTGCTTGCTTGTACCTGTTACAGTGGTGAATTTGTCATTTGAACCTTGCCTAAAAAGGCACTATAGGGGTGGCAAGAGCCTTTGCCAGTATCTAGAATCCCAAGGGCGACAGGTGCAGGCCATCTCTGGCAAAGCAGCATGGTCTGTCGATCATGTCATCCCAGGCAGACAGATACTGGATTCCCTTAGAATGACACCAGAAACTTAGCCAATTGTTAAAGTCAATCATTTTGTCCTTGTACTGTGGTGTCATTCTGGGTGATGGCAGGATGCTACTCAGGGCTAGTGTCATACTGGCCTGGGCTACAAGATCGGAGAGCTCCTCCATGTCTCTTTTCATGTAGTCCAGGGAGGTACATCTCAGGTCATTCACACCAACATGGACAATGACAGAGTCATATTTGTACTTGTTGTGGAGTGACCTCAGTGCGTGCATTATGTGGTGGATCCTGGCACCTGACAGGCAGCTGACATTAACTTTTTTCTTGTTTAGCCTGGTGAGTGGAACATCAGTGTGCCTGACTATAGAATCACCTATGACTAGAGTGTTGGGTACATTATGCCTTATGGGCTGTAGTTGAGTGGCACACTGAGTATGAGGCTATATGTCATTTGGGTTGTGTTGGAGGGTGGAAGTTGCTTGCATTTCTGCTTTGGAGGTCTCTGTTGTTTGGGCAGATTTGTACTGAGAGCCTCCATGAATGTAGGTGTGTGTTGTGTGCTTCTCTGTGTGTGTTTTGGTGGTGTAGGTTTTGAGGGACTATGTGATGAGTGTGGTGTGGTGCAAGTGTTTACCTTCTCCTCTTGAATGTCTAGGCCAGTCTTTGGTGAAGAGAGCTTTGCTTCCAGTTTGGCTATATAAGTGCATCTTTCACAGGTCATAGTGTTGGGTGGTAGGAGGACAGGGTTGTCTGTGTACATGAGGCAATTGCTGCATTGTACCAAGATGCCCAGATTCATTAGGTAGACAGGAGAAACAAGTTTCACAAACAATAACAAGATCAATCTTGTGGGAACATAACAAATATTAAATAAAAGAAGCAGATAAACACAAAAGCCAGAAGAAGTAGCTGGATTAAACCCACTCAAAGTAATCCAGGCTGCAAATCACCATGCAGTTGTAGAATGCAGAATCCACTTTATTAACTTCAGACCAAAAAAAATTCCAGGGATGAGGGCTTTCATCCAGAAAGATCTAAACTTCATCAGACCCTGTGTGGTGATTTGCAGTCTGCATTACTGCATTAAATATCCATAACGTTTCCACAGGAAAAAAATATTACTAGGTGTCATAAATGTCAATTGCTTGGACATAAATTCTAAATACCCTACATCTAGCATGAATTTATGTAGTTTCACACAACTAATTAATAGCCCCACAAATTATAGCAAGACATCAAATTCTGTATTAGTTTGCATCCTAGTATTGCCCACTAGCAAATGCTCCATTGCAGGTACAATGTCAGATTCTCTCAGTGATCATGTCCTGTCCCTGACTATATGATTTGACATCTCGCACATCCAGTTAAATAGCTAATTTATAAAACAACACGTAACCTATCCAACTTCATAAAAATCCACTTAGATGATGCTGTAACTGAATTCAATAAACTTTTCTAAATATCCTATATAGCCTTGCATCTCATGTAAGAAAGAGACTGAAAACAAATAATGCAATTTAGCTATCCAAAAAGAGTAGAATGCTAATTCAGGATAGAGAAAAAGCATGGAAAGAATAGTAAAAATATAAAACATCTCAGTATCTTGAAAGCTTCAGAATACTTCACAGTCGTACTAAAAAGCAAATAAATGATGACAAAAAACTATATGATAATGACTTTCAGAATAATACAAAACCTAATCCTAAAACATTTTAGAGAGACATTAAAGAAATCTTACATCCTTTACCAAAAATTAAACCCAAACCCCTCTTCTGATACCTCACCACTAGAAACAGCAATACAGTTCAGCTCTTTAAGATAGTATAGCATTTTTAACCAAGGATTCCTCAGCATTTAATCCTAATCCTGCCCAACAGCCACATATCATCACATCCACTTTTACCTTCAAACTTGTGCCTACATCCTATATAAAACTACTCTTAAACTTAAACTGTGCTTTTCCTCAGATTATGACCTTCCTAACAAGTTCCTAAAAATAGCATTGTGTATCCTGTTTCAATCCTTACAAATAGGTCAGTCCAGGAATCCCACATTTCCTCTCTCTGAAAAAAGTTGCACATTATCCCTCTGCACAAAGGAGGAAATTCAACTGACATTAATAACTTTAGACCTGTAGAAATCTTATCTCCCTTCACCAAAATGCTTAAAAAATGTATTCAAAAACAATTGCTAGTCTATCTCCTGCATGGAGAACTCCTATCCCCTACACAACATGACTTCCACCCTTACCATAATACTAGAACTGCCCTTCTAAGCTATATAGATACTGTCAATAAAGCTAGAGATAATGGCAAACTAGTCTCTTCCTTACTTCCAGACTTTTCTAAAGCCTTCAACAGAGTTTGTCACAGCAAACTTATACTTCAAATGTCCTCACTAGATCTCTCTCAGCCCACACCTCTGTTGTTCAAAAGTTACCTGATCAATAGATATCAGTCAGTAAAATTGCACACCATGCCCTCTCCTTACCTCGCAATTAACACAGATGGACCACAAGGCTCTATTGCTGGCCCCCTCCTCTTTAACATTTTCAAATACACTCTCTATACTTCCATACAAGAGGCCACTCTAATACAACATACAGATGATTCCACTCTCCTTTGCACATTTGACAGTATGGCACACCTCCAAAAAATTACTCAAGAAGCAGTAACAGCTTTAGAAACAAAGATACAGGTAATCTCCAAACACTTGTCCCTACTCAGTTTGGATTTGTCAAAGAGATATCATGCCTGTTAAACCTGCTGGACTTCTTTGAGACAGTTACCAAGGCCCTGCATGAGGAGAAATTTGTGCATACAGCCTACCTAGACTTAGACAAGGCTTTTGAAACTATCCACCACCCAGGCATCATTGACAAATTCACACAACTAGGTATCAACCCTTATATCATTAGATGGGTCAGTAACTGGCTCACTGATAGATCCCATATAGTCAAAATAGGGGAATCCACTTCTAACAGTAGACCTGTAACCAGTGGTGCTCCAGATGATCAGTCCGGGGACCTCTACTGTTTGGAATCTATTTCTCCAAAGTACAAGCTAAAACTAAAGGTCTGTGGCTGACAAAGTTTGCTGATGACTGCAGGTCACAGCATCTCCAAACAAAGTCAACATCCTACAAAAGGGCCTTAAAGAAACAAATGATTGGTGCCAAAGTCATCACCTTAAACACAATACAAAAAATGTGTTATCAATTTCAGTAAGCGCAATATTCCTGCTAACTACTACATTAATAACACCCTAAGTACACACTCAGTGGTGACAGACAAGGGCACACACGTTGACAGCAGAAGTATCTTTGGTCACATTGTCTCCACAGTGGTAAGAAGGGCATTCTATATTGCTCATCTCATAAGTAAGGGCATTGCATCCAGAAAGAAAAAGAAGTTATAACTTCTCCATACTCTTCCCTCATCAGGCCAATAATTGAGTGCAATGCCCCTTTTGGTATGTACCATTCCAAGCACCTGCAGAAATTGGAGAGTCCTTAAAGATTCATCACTAGGAAAATTCAAGGTCTTCAGCATCTCTCCTATGTAGATCATCTGAAATCACTATCACTGTATTCTAAAGACCTTAACCTGATATGTGACATTAATAGAACCTGCTGGAGGGACAGATTTGTCTCCCAGAGGTTACCACACCTTTGGAATGGACTCCATATTCATGTCAAACAGAGCACCTTATTGGTCCTGTTCAAATGAAATCTGGACGATTGGATGGGTAGATTCACACTGGGGGTTCCACCTGTGTCCCTCTTGGACAGGGGCAATTGGTGATGATCATGGAAATAAGGGTAGAACTTGGCTAGGCTTGTAAGGCCCCTAGAGCCATTAGCCTAGTAACTTTCTATGATCCTATGAAACATGGATTTGTAACTCACAAGTCATGCTCAACCCCCCCCACCCAAAAAAAAAAAAAACTACTATTTTTTTCCCCTTTTTTCCCCAAATCCCTCTGTCATGAAAAAAAAAATAAAGTCCTCTCTCCTGGTAATATAACCACTGAAGTCACTTCTCATATCAAACTTTGAGTGAGAGGCTGGCATAATGGTTAAGATGTTTACCTTACAAACACAATGTGCAGGGTTTGATTCTCACATGGGATAATTAGCTAGACTTAAAATGGCCCACAAGGGCAAGTGAGCCTAGTACTAACCTATGAACTATTAGAGGTGATTGAAGATGACAGTCTTACAGTCAGCCTGCATATACAAAATTGCACAAGAAAAACTCATCAAAAACTAGGGATGCTTTACAGAGCCAAAAACTTTCTCACTAAACCTACACTTGCTACTACTTATCTCTATCCACTCTTCTTTATGGTGCTTCCATCCTTACTAACTTACAGGCTTCACAAAAATTAAAACCCGAATAATGCTATAACAAAGCTGCTAAATTTGCAGCAAATATCCCTTTTGGAAGCCATCACTGTATAGCACGGAAAAACCTTAATTGGTTAGAACTGCCACATCAACTAACATTTACACAACTTCTTAACACCTATAAAATTATCCAGTATCCATCTGTCTGTCCATCACTAAAAACATTCTACACCACTATGTTCCCAGTTGGTCATTGCGATCCAGTGACCAAAAACTCCTTACTGTCTACAAATTAGTTGGCCATTGTCTGTTTTTGAACAAGGTTGCTAAGGGCTGAAACTCCATATCTGTATCCTAAAGGTCTATACCCCCCTCCCATCTTTCAAAAACAGTCTGAAAGACTTTATAGCTGAAATCTGGATTTGTCCTTGTTCAAAAACAGAGTAAACTATATCCCTAAATGTGAAACAGCACATTTTAATTCCTTATCCCTCCTTAATCTCCCTTCTTCACTTACTTCCTTACTGCTATCTAATACTCTTCCCTGACTTTTTCTGTAAATGTACCATAAGCCTGTTTTTCCCTCACTTCATATTGCAATTCCTATTTGTATTAGACTAATTTACCTTTAATTTCTCTACAAGCTGTCTATAATTCCTCTAAATATTAAATAAAACTCATATAACTTGTATCAATTCTTAACCAATGTTTTTATTTTCCCCTGGATTCAACAAACTCCATGCAAGAATAAGACTATTCTTGCACACAGTGGTTCGTGTCAATTTAGCACAACAGTGCACATTAAATATTCATGAAGGCGAGCGGCTGTACTTCCTATACAGATGCAAACCATGAATGAGTGCATGGGGCATGTCAAAGTAGTGCACAAACACTGAACACTCCCCCGTCAAACTGGCATAATATTAAAAATTTACTCTAATATTATGCCACTATTTCAGTGTCCGCGGACAATGAAATGAGATAATGATCATTTTAATGTCCGCAGACACTGAAAGAAACATTGGCATGAAGAAAGCAATGCAGGGGGTGTGTGACAGGATCTGTGACACACACCCTGCATTGCTAAAGTGCAGTACGACACTTCTGCAACCTGCTAAAGCAGGAAATGTGTGCAAATGCACACATAATGGTGGATAAAGCCCCCAAACGTGACAAAAGACACATATAGCCCTCACAAATAGAGAAAGTTGATAGAGAACAGGTCATGCATTAGCATGAATTATATAAGGGTAGAAGTCTGAAAGCAAATGTATGCCAATATTTCCTTACAGCAGTACATGTTGACAAAGGCACTAATGAAGGAGGGATTAAATAATAAATTAGGGACATGCCTGAAAAATTGCCCTCACACACTTAGAATGTTGACAGATAACAGGATATGTATTAGCAGGAGTCCCTGAAGGATAGAAGCCTGAAAGTCAAATGAATGCCATTATTTCACAATTGCAGTACTCAATGAGTTGTCAGAACACTACAAGATTCACTTATATAACATAATAATATAAAAATAATATAAACTGTTTTTTTTCAAGCCTAAGGAATGTTTAAGTGTAGCTAAGCGGATTTGCTCATTATGGCCATCCGCTTAGCATAGCTTAAACATCCCCTAAGAAATAAATGCAAATATACAAGTGAAATTTTCAAGCTGAGATAGTGTAGTGTTTAGAGTCCTGGCGTTACATGCAAGCATTCAAGGTTTGAGTACTAAAACAGGCAAATATGGGAAAGAAGTTCTAAAATTATTTTTGTAAACTTAAATTATGTAGCAACAGTTTTTTTGTCAACCAGGGTAGTGTAGCACATCCAAAAGTGAGATGTCAGTCTAGAAAATATTTGAAACCCCATATAAACACAAGTGCCCCATACAGAATAGTCACACAAGAATATAACTTAATGAAAACACACGGTGGATGAAATGGAAGGTAAACATAAAATTATAATTTGTCAGTAATGACGAATCAATCCCACAATCCTGATACTTTATAAAATGAAATATGAGCAATGCTAACTAGTGCTCAGCTATGGTAACCTGGTGTAAGCATTGCTTAAATGTAAATGCTAAGCAGTAAGTAGCCCAGCTAAGTGGATTTGTGCATTGGTAAGCAGTGATCAACATCTATCCCTTTAAGCACTGCCAACCTTAACTAAGCGGGTTTGCCCATTGTTTAGCTGAGCTCAGCATATTCAAAATGCTCCAATGATGGCAAAGGGCAGGAATTTGGCTCTATTTAAACTTTGTAGGTGGGAATACAGCCATAACCAGTTTTATCTCATCCTTGCAGGCACTATGGCTGGTGTAGGAGAGGGTTCACGCTTTCAGCACAATGCTAGGGCATTCAGGATTCCAGGGTCATGGCTGGACTCCTACTGAAAGACCATGAGGAAAGACTGCTGTAGGGCCAGTACTAGAGCTCCCAATACAAAATGGAGGCGTGGGACCATCTCGCTCGTGATCTCACCAGTACTACTGGTGTCCCTTGAACTGTTGAGCAGGTCTGGCACCATTTTGGTGACCCCAAATGTAGGAAGAGGGAGGTCTTGGATCAGTGGATCCAAGACGCATGGGCACAGAATGTCCCAGAAGTGTGTAAGTATCAGTATCAATTAGTGTTCACCAAAGTCCAGCCTGTGTATGTCATCAAGAAGTATGCATAAATGCTTCTTTATCTCCTGTACAGTGGCAGATGAGAGGTAAGTGAACATAGACACCCATGCCAGCAGGTTGCTAAGGCTGCATTGGGAGGCTGGTGAGTACAAATCTAGCTTGCAGTATTCAGGGCAAATAAACAGAAATGAGTAGAAGCTCACCTGCCAGTAGGTTATGTGATGCCAGTGCACTAGCCCAAAAATCAAGGAGCCTCAATATTCATCACTAACACCAGTGAAGGGTGTCCATATAGAGAAAGGATAATAAATACACATACAGTAAAGTACAATTTCCCTTAAGATCACACAGAGATCACAGTCAGTCTGGGGCTGGTTTCTCCCTTTCTCTCCAGGTCCCCAATAAGACTCCCCACTGACACAGCTATAGGGTCCAGATATCAGCCTAGAGGGCTAGCTAAAACCTCCAGTACCCTCTCTATCCAACCAGTGCTTTGTGTCCCTGTGCAAGTAGCTGACACACACACGCACACACACACACACACACACACACACACACACACACACACACACACACACACACACACACACACACTTTGATATAAGAGTTTATACAACCACACAGACACTCCTGGGGAAGACTGGAACATGTTCTCCAGCTGTGCCCCTGCCACCACCCATCTAATATTTATCAGCCACTTGAAGGCCCTTATGAAAGGGTGTCCAATTATACTGTGCAATATTATTATCCAAATGGTAAGTGTGACTGAACAGTCAAGACTTATTTGGAGTGACATGGTACAGTATCACTATATACATGCAATGTACTCTTAGAGCTTAAATTATCTCTACACAAAACAGCCACAGTTGAAAGGTTTCAAAATATTTAATAAATAAAAAAATACAAAACAATACTTTTTACTACACAGTGCTAGTCAACAGTTCAGAGATCAGAGAAAAATACTTAAAGTAATACAGCAGAAAAGTTCTGACATCACAGAAAAACAAACTAGTCTAATCTTCCTATTTCCTAGCTATGTCTTAGAGAAAACACAGTTCTAAAATCCTACTTACATATAGATGCAGGCAGAGTGGTGAGTTGGATGATCTCGAGACAAATGCTCTCATTCTTTCTGTCCTTAAATTGGTAACACAGTACCACTGATTAATTTCAGATTTCATAATTTCTTTCTGGTTCCCAGGCTAACAGATTGTCAGAGGTTAATAGCCTTTGATCTTGAAGCTGGTCAGGAAGCCAGGACAATAAAAGAAATTATACATGCAAATTCTAGCCATTATCTCTGGCCTCAAAACAATAGGCAGAATGGCTTTATCTAGACATCTCAGCTCTGAGTTTTGACATCAAAGAATTGACTTATCAGCTTTGTTAGAGCAGAGTGCACTGTTGTTACATTTTTGCAGTTCCACATTTAACACCATTTTTTCCCATTTAAGAAAACAAGCCTGTGGTTTATATTAATATTTACAAATGTCAGAATTATCTACAAAATTCTATCTGGCTAGGTTGGCAGCCTTCACCTATCTTCACAGGTTAAAATGTGTACTGTGTGTAATGAATAAATGAGACAATAGCAGAGTAATACTGATGTACAGGTATATGTCTATAAAAGTGCCAGTACCCTTCAATAAAACTAAAAAACCCAGACTGTTGTTTACTTTAGTATGTGGTGGTGTGAATCTAAATATGTACAGGTTATGCACAGCAACTGTGGCTGTGGCAGCTTGAATTAATTGAGGCTCATCTGACAAAAACTGTGAAGCTGCAAAACAAGAGATCAACTGTATAAAATGTTCCATGCACCAAGATCTGATCCCTGAATAGTAATCTGTATACTAGTATACTGTCTCCCCTACAGCAGTGCTTAGTGTTATCCACTGGTTTCCAGATTGCTATATGTCAAAGCATTAATACACAGTACAAGAACTATCTGCTATGCATGAACGTTAGAATTACAAGGTCAGATTGTCCAACCAAGAGAGTATTAGGCAGAAAACAGTCAAGCAACAAACAGCAGGTCCTCAAAAGCTCATTGTGTTGAAACACAGCCTTGTTGTACCTTTTTGCACAAACAGGCACAAATTGAATCCCGGGAGTGGTAATAAGCTGCATGCATAATTTCACCCAAGAATATGTGAATATGTGTAGAAACAGTCAGGTAGTAATCACAGAAATTTCGTCCACAGGTCTGCCAGGTAAGGAATTGTGTCTATTAGCCATAAGAAGGCTGTACTAATACACTGTGTACAACACTTCCACTGTCCAACCCCAAGGCTGCAAATGACAGCAAGATAAGTACATACACCATGCAGGTTTTCCTAATAAATTTCTCTCAAGTGTCACTCTGTCATGGCTAGTGGTCACCGCTGCCAATACCCAGGGTGACAGGCAGAAATCCAGGCAGAGTATGGCAGTGGCACACACACAGCATGAGTGCAGAGCATCCCTGTTAGTGTCACATATGTAACGCTGAATATGTGATTATGTGTATAATCAGTCATGTGGTGTTAAAAGATATTCCCTCCACAGATCTGTCTGGTAAGGAAATGTATGCATTAGTTTTAAGAAGGCTTTAGTAATACACTGTGTAAAAACATTCCACTGCCTAACCCCAGCCTATAGGTAGATGTAAAGTGAGGTCACACCTGGAGAGTAATGAGTACAGTAATGATGAGTACAGTTGTGAACAATTGAAGCCTATAGAGTTGTTAATTGATATTTCTCTCTCTCTCTCTCTCTCCCCACCCTATCTGCACCAATAATTCATACACATAATCAATGAGTATGTTTTTCTCCAAAGCCACTGTTGGGACATGTGTCCTATTCATCTACAAATATTGAATCATTTGATTATTAATGTTCCCCATTCAAATACTATCATCGGTGGCCTGTTGCTGTCAACCTGCATGCCGTTATGATGCATACTGTTGTTCCACATATGCATGTGTTCTGCTTGCTATGCAACTGTTTCAGATCTATTGGTTTGGGTTAATTGGAACACCCATGCATGCCATTAAAACTAATTTTGAAATGTTTTGTTTATGACT
>NC_056739.1:1872796296-1872893796 GCF_019279795.1 Protopterus annectens
AGCCTGGGATGTTGTCCAGTCCCATGGATGCTGTTGTTTTGGTTTTAGAGAGTGCAGCTTTTACCTGCATGGATGTGATTACAGGGATTCTGCATTCTTCTTGTATAGATATTGGCCCTTTAGGGGATGAGGGGGTAAAGTTAGCACTGAACCTGTCTGCCAGGATGTTGGCAATATCAGTTGGTTCTGTAATTTTCGTGCCGTTGTGCTGTAACTCAGAGCAGATCTGGGCGTTGCCATTGAGATACTTGACATAGCTATAGAATGCTTTGTTGTTGCCCTTAGAATCAGTGGTGATGTTGGCTTCGTAGCTAGCTTTGGAGGATCTTATAAGGGATCTCAGCTTCATACTGAGGCTGACCAGGAAGCTCCTTCACTCATGGGATTTTACTCTCTTTTGCAACAGTTTCTTCCTTCTGTTGTAGAGTTTGTTTATGGCAGGGGATCACCAGATTGGCTTCCTTTTTTGGAGGAAAGTGTCTTGGTTCTGTTTGTGAAAGCACGATCCATGCAATCGTGTAAGTGCTTATAGAGTGCATTTGTGTAGGATTCAGCAGTCATAACTGCCTTGTCCATCTGCATGGGTGTCATGACATTTGCCACTTCTGTCTTAAAAAGCATGAAGTTAACTTTGGAGAACTTTTTACCATGGTTTCCTTAATGGTAGGTGGGGGACAGGGTGCGGATATCTAGGGTGATTAGCTTATGGTCGGATCTGACCAATGAGGAGTTGACTTCAGGTATGGAACACTGGTCACTCATGTTAGTAATGACTAGGTCTAGGATATTGTTACCCCTGGTGAGGGTGTGGATAAGTTGATCCAGGGCATTGGCATTTATGAATTCCAGAAAGCGATGAGTGAAGGAGTTGGTACATGAGTAGTTTTCCCAGTTAATGGTGGGGGTAGTTGAAATTGCCCATTATTAGGGTGTTTATTTGAACCCTAATATTTTCCAGTATATCAAGAAAAGAGGAGCGGGAATCCTGGGACATGGTGGGGAATCTGTAGCAAGCTACAATTTGCTTTGCAGTTTTACCCAGAGTTAGTTGCACTTGGATACCCTCAGATGCATCATGCTGCACAACTAGCCTGGAGTTGTGGATATCTTAATGAATATGGACACACCTCCGCCTTTGGTGTTCTGGTCCAGGTTAGATGGCCGATAAGTGTGATATGAGTTATAGCCTGGTAATGCAGGGGTGCTCTCTAGAGCCTTAAACCAGGTATCAGTCACTGCACAGATATCGAAGTTCTCCATTTTTAGGAGTGCCTCGAGTGAGTGCATTTTGAGATTTAGACTTCTAGCATTGAGTAGCATTACCCCCAGTTTTTGCTTGCCTGTTCCTATTATGGTGGTGAATTTTTCATTTGACCCTTGCCTAAAAGAAGCACTATAGGGGCAGCAAGACCCTTAGCCAGTATCAAGAATCCCAGGGGCGACAGATGCAGGCCATCTCTGGCAAAGCATTGTGGTCTGTTGAACATGTTGTCCCAGGCAGACAGAGTTGGTTCCAAAAGACGTTATTGTAGACCTTGATATTTTAGACTTGGATGATTAAACAATTTTGAATATGCTGAGCTAAGCTAAGCACCAGGCAAACCCGCATAGCAAAGATAAACATTGCTTAAAGGGGTAGATGCTAAGCACTGCTTACCAGTGCACAAATCTATTTAGCTATGCTAATTTTTGCTTAGAATTTACAATTAAGCAATGCATATACTGGCTAAGCATAGCTGACCACAAATTAGCATTGTTCAGCTTTCCTTTTACAGACTATCATCATTGTGGGGTTCATTCCTCATAAATTACATATTATGATATGTGTGTTTACCTTCCATAACAGACCCCCTATGTGCTTTCATAGGTTCATAAGTTCATAGGTTGGTACTAGGCTATTGGCCTAGTGCCTATACAAGCCTAGCCAAACAATTCCCCTGATATTTTTTCCCACAATATTTACTTCCCTGGACCCCTGTCTAGCAGTGCGACTGATGTGATCCCCAGGGTGAATTTCTTATCTCCCATCCAATCATCAAGGTTCCTTTTGAAGAGAGCCAAGGAGGTGCTCTGCTTAACATGTATGGGCAGTCTATTCCAGAGTATGGGGAGTCTCTGGGTCAGGAACCTATCTCTCCAGCATGTTTTGTTCATTGTGATGACAAGGTTTAGATCCCTGGAGCATGTGGCTCTAAGGGATTGGAATTTTGGTAGCATGTCCAACAGCTCATGGTTTGACATGTCTTTGTATATTAAGCAGAGCTTGCCTCTGAGTAGACGATATGCCACAGAGTATAGCTGGAGGTTTTTTAGATGGTCAGAATTGGGCATCTGCTTTAGGCCTGTGATTCTTTTAGTGAGGTATTTATGCGGCCTTTCCAGCTGTTGCAGATGTCTTGTGAGGTACATATGAAATGGGGCATTGTACTCTATAATGGGTCTAATGAGGGATGAGTACAGTGGGGCAATGACCTCCTTTTTTCTGGATGAAAAGCCCTTAGTGATGAGGTGTGCCACATATAAGGATTTGCTGACTGTTGTGGTGATGCGGTTATCGAAGGTGAGACCACTGTCCACCTGTGTCCCTAGATCTCTCATCACACCTTTGGTGTTTAATGTAGTGTCACCTATGTTGTAAATCATGGGTACATGTTTTTTTCCCAAAGGGGATAACTATACATTTCTTGGCATTAAGCTTGAGCCCATGGCTCTGGCACCAAGCATCTGTTCCTGTAAGGCCCTTTTGTAGAATACCCACATCATTTGGGGATTCAATAATGGCTCCCAGTTTGCAATCATCTGCAAACTTTGTTAGCCAGAGTCCCTAAGTGTTGGTCTGTACTTCAGAGAAGTAGATGCCAAACAAGAGCGGTCCCAGGACTGAACCCTGAGGTATTCCACTTGTCATTTGTCTGCAGCTGGATTTGGAGTTGGCTACTTTTACAGTCTGGGTTCTCTCAGTAAGCCAGTTGGCAACCCATCAAATGACATAGGGATTTATGCCCAGCTTAGTAAGTTTATCTATGATTCCAGAGTGGGGGATGGTGTTGAAGGTCTTGGTGAGGTCCAGATAGGCTGTGTGGACTGCCTTACCCTTGTCCACAGCTCTGGAGACTGATTCAAAGAAGCCAATCAGGTTCAGGAGACAAGATCGACCGTTCACAAACCCAAACTGGGTGGGGTCCAGTGTTTGAAGGCTGCCAGTGACTTTATTTATAAGTTCCATGATAATGCATTCCATGCCCTTGCAGATGTTACATTACATTCTTTTGTGGCTCTACTGTATAGGACGCTTGTGTTTATATGGGGGTTTCACATCAGTACTACATTGATACCTCACATTTGGATCTGCTACCCCTCACTGGTTAACAAAAATATATTATTCACTACCTATTCATAGGATCATAGGAGGTGTCTAGGCTAATGGCCCTAGGGCCCTTACAAGCCTTGCCAAGTTCAACCCTTTTTTCCTGTAGGGCCTAGAGATATGGTCTATGTTTACAAGACAATCTAAATCAGCGCCATTGCAGCAGACTTCTATGAAAATAATTCCTCCTTTCATTATACCCAATCAGCTTTGTTCTAAATAGGGAACAAAACAAATTAAATGATATAAAAATATCGCAATAAACTTTCTTACAACTTTTCACTCTGACTGTGAGTTCTCAAATGATAACAAAATATACCTTTAGTGCTGTTTTCACAAATAAAAATAAATGGACTCTATTGGGGATCAAACCATGAATGCCTACATACAAAGTGAAAGCTCCAACCACTATGCAATTTCACTTTAGACTAGTTTGGCTGTATATTTCTATTTAGCTCATTGGGATGTGTATGCTAGGCTGAGCATAGCTGTGCATCGTGCAAACCCGTGCAATCCCGCTCAGCTACGCTTAAACTTTATTGGAAATTTAAAAAATAAATGTGTAACATTACTCTTATAAACTGAGAAAGCTGCTAGTATGTATCAATTTTTGTTAGAGGACATTTTATGAGTGAAAGACCAAAAATATGAGGGAATAATCTGGACATTCTGTGAAAATCTGTTCAGTTAAGTGCTATGTTGTGGGGGCTGTGCTTATATGTACAGCAGAACTGTTAGCTGCTGTGGAATTGCCGTTCAGCAATTCTAGAGTTCAGGGTGTGTGTGTACTGTGTGATCATTGCTTGCACACACCTACTGCACTCATTCTTGTTTCTTGGCTGTCTAGTGTAGACAGCAGAGCGCCCTCATGAATATGTTGGGCATCCTGTTGTCCTAGACAGCCACAGAACAGTCCCTGCAAAAATAACACTATTCTTGCATGGAGCTTGATGAATCCTGGGGCATGTGTGTGTGAATGACATGAGATACACCTCCATGGAATATATGAAAAGAGACATGGTGGAGCTCTCAGATTATCTGGGACAGGCAGGTATGACAGTAGCCATGAGCATTATTCTACTGTCATCCAGAATGATACCGCAGAACAAACAACAAATGTTTGACTTCAGCAATTGGCTTAAGTGTCTGGTGTCATTCTCAGGGGATCCAGTATCTGTCTGCTTGGGATGACATGATTGACAGACTGTGATGGTTTTCCAGATGTGGCTTGCATCTGTCACTGGCTAAATGTCTTGCCACCTCTATAGTTCATTTTTAGATGATGTTCCAAATCAAATTGCCATCATAAAAGCTATACATAAATGCAATCTGAGGGTCATGCTGCTCAACACTAGACATCTACATCTCGAGATGCAGCCACTCAAAGCGCTCCTCAAAATGGAGAACATTGACATTTGTGCTGTAATGGAGACCTGGTTTACAGCAGCAGACAGCATCCCTGCATTACCAGGCTATAACTCATTCCACACCTGTCAGCCCCCAAAAATGGACCACAGCTCCAAAGGCAGTGGTGCCACATATTCATAAAGGACATGTACACCTCCAGACTAGTATCCCAGTATAATGCATCTGAGATACTTCAGGTGCAACTGATATTGGGTAATATTGCAATCCAGGTCATAGCCTGCTATAGGTCCCTATCCATGTCCCTATACTCTCAATTCACATTCCTCAACACCCTGGAATCTATCAAGGTCCAACCCAACACCCTCATACTAGGAGACTTCAACTACCCCTGCATCAACTGGGAAAGATGCTCAAGCACCAATACACTGGCTCAAAGCTTCCTGAAATTCATCAGTTCCAATGCCCTTGACCAGTTCATTCTGACCAGTTCATTCTGACACCCAGTAGCAGAGGCAACATCCTTGACCTTTGTTGATTACTAACATATGGGACTGTTGCTTGACAACAGTAGTCAATCCCTACCTGGTCAGATCCAGCAGAGAGTAATCACCATGGAAATCCACATCTTACCCCCTACCCCCTGCAAAGGTAACCATCCTGAAAAAATTCTCCAATACTGACTTTGGACTCTAAAAACAGAGGTGGCTAACCTCACAGCACCCATGGCAATAGAAAATAACTGCACAATGGCTAAATCATACACAAATGCACTGTACAAACGTACATCAATGCGTGGAACTAGCCATATCCAACAGAACCATGACACTCTCCTCAAAACAATGGAGGCCAATCTGGTGGTCCCCTGTCATTAATATCCTGGACAACAGAAGGAAGAACCTATTGCAGAAAAAGGTGGAGCCTGACGAGTGGTAAAACCCCCATATTAGCCTCAACAACAACTTGAGATCCCTCATGAAATCATCTAAAGCCGGCTATGATGGCAGAATTGCAGCAGACACTGACAACGATCACAAAGCCTTTGATAGTTATATCAAGAACCTCCATGGCAATGCCCAGAAGTGTTCTGAGTTACTGCACAATGCTACCTCCTATACTGAGCCAACATATATTGCCAAAATTCTTGCCAACACATTCAGTGCCAGCTTTACCCCTCTCTCCCCCAAGGGGAACAATTAGAATGGACAGAAGAATGCCAGGCACTCAGGATTACTGCATTGTCCACGGACAAGAATAAAGCTTCCATGAGATCCAAGGTTATACATGAACTATAAAGATACTTGGCACCACATCTGTGTGCCCTGTTCAGTCACAGCCTCACCTCAGACTTATTCCCTTCCAAATGGTGCACTGCTACAATCATCCCTCTCCATAAAGGGATAGCGACTATAGACCCTGGGAATTTTCAGCCCATTAGCCTGATGAGTCTGATATGTACAGCTATGGAGCACATCATCAAGGACCTGATCAACAAACATATAGGTAATCTCATAACTTTGGACCCCACATGGTTTGGCTTTGTGAAAGGGAGATCATGCCTGCTCAACCTGGTTGACATCTTTGAGTCAGTCACCAGGACTGTGTATGACAGTAAGGCACTGCATACAGCCTACATCAATCTGGCCAAGGCTCTTCATACCATTCCTCAGTTAGGAATTATTGATGAAACCTCTAAACTAGGCATCAACCCCCTATAGCACTAGAGGGGTTGCAAATTGGCTCATAGATGGAACACTCAATGTGAAAGTAGCAAGCTCCAAGACAGACTGTCAACCAGTCATGAGTGGAGCCCCATAGAGATCACTCCTGGGTACTCTCCTGTTCAGCATCTACTTCCCAGGAGTCCAGGCCAACACAGAGGAACTCTGGCTGACCAAGATCACAGACAACTGCAAGTTGGGAGCCATCATTAACTCCACAAGTGATGCATACATCCTACAGAAAGGCCTCACTGAGACCACTGACTGTTGTGGAAACCATGGCTTGAAGCTTAACAATACAAAATGCATCATCAGCCCCTTTGGTAAAAAGTTAGTTCCCACTAAGTACCACATAAATGGGAGCCCACTGAACACTGTAAGTGTTATAAGAGATGTGGGGACACAGGTTGACATCAACCTCTCCCTTAACCACCAGATTGCCACTGTGGTCAGGAAATCCTTCTCTGTGGCACATCTCATTACCAGGGGGTTGGCATCCAGGAAGAAAGAGGTCATCATATCTGTGTACTCTTCCCTCATTAGACCAATCATCAAGTATAATGTCCCATTTGGCATGCACCTCAGTAGACACCTGCAACAGCTGGAGAGGCCACAGAAGTACCTCACAAAGAGGGTCTTAGGCATTAAACACATGCCCTATACTCAAAAGACTTCAACTATTCTCTGTCTCATATCACCTACTTAGAGGTCATCTCTGCTTGACTTGCAAAGTCATGTCTGACCCGGGACTTTTAGAAATGCTACATCTAAAGACATCCCAATCCCTCTACACCACACACTGCAGGGACCTCAGCCTCATTACCACAATCAACACAACATGCCGGAGGGACAGGTTCCTCACCGAGAGGCTGCACATGCCCTGAAATAGACTTTCCATACATGTCAAGCAAAGCACCTAGATTACCCTGTTCCAGTGAAATCTAGATGGGTGCATTGGTAATAGAAAGTTCACCTTGGTGATCACTACAGTGGTTCTACTTGATAGAAGCACTGGGATCTAATGATGGGTGGCACAATGGCAGGGTACTTCTATGGGCTAGGCTTGTAAAAGCTTCAGGGCCATCAGCCTAGTATACACCTATGATCCTATAAGGGGAGTGATATCAGCATGACTGAAAAAGTAGGCCAGTGGGTGGGAAACTTATCAAAATACTTCTTCCTATAAACATACACAATTATACACCCCCATGCACATTTTCTAGATCTGAGAGTAGAACCCCTGTCTAGCTAGTTATTTGTACTACAGTATTACACAGTTATCACATGTGCTACAGAGCTTATTGGGCTGACAGCTAGTCAAAGGTGCTGATAAGGGGAATTACATCAGCATGACTGATAAAGTAGGGCAGTGGGTGGGAAACTTATCAAAATACTTCTTCCTACAAATATGCTCACTTATACACACACTTATACACTCACATGCACATTTGTCAGATCTGAGAGTAGACCCCCTGCCTATCTAGTTATTTGTACTATAGTGTTACACATTTATCACATGCACTACAGAGCTTACTGGGCTGATTACTGGCTAAAGGTGCTGATAATGGGAATGACATCAGCAGGACTGATAAAGTTGGGCAGTGGGTGGGAAACTTATCAAAACACTTCTTCTTACAAACATACACACCCACACACATATTTGCCAGATCAGAGAGTAGAATCCCTGTCTATCTAGTTGTTGTTACTATAGTGTTATGCAGGTATCGCAGACCCTACAGAGCTTACTAGGCTATCCCCTCGCCAAAGGTGCTGATAAGGGGAATGGCATCAGCAGGAGTGATAAAGTAGGGCAAACATACACACACACTTTTTCACCAGATATGAGATTAGAACCCCTGTCTAGCTAGTGATTTATACTATAGTGTTATGCAGTTATCAGACATGCTACAGAGCTTACTGGGTTGATAACTGGCCAAAGGTGCTGATAAGGGGAATGACATCAGTAGGACTAATAGAGTTGGGCATTGGGAAGTGTTATTGGTGGGGATGGCTTAAACTGTTTCACCTACAAACAAACAGGTACACACCCTCATTCTCTCATTCACAACAGTCTCTCTCTCTCTCACACACACACACACACACACACACACACACACACACACACACACACACACACATGCGCACACACACACACACACACACACAGACACACACACACACACACAGTTTCCAGTAGTGAGATTAGAATCCCTACTTATCTAGATATTTGTACTACAGTGTTATGCAGTTATTACATGTGCTACAGAGCTTATAGGGCTGACTGATGTCCAATGGTACTTCTAAGGTGAATGACAGCAGCAGATATTGTGAACTAGGGCAATGTGAAGTGTACTGAGTGTGAAGAGTCTCCTAATGCTGAGACCTATGGACACTCAGACACACACACTCACACACAGACACACACACACACACACACACACACACACACACACACACACACACACACACACACACACACACACACACACACACACACACACACACACACACACACACACACACACACACACACACATATGCACACAGGCAGGTGATGTGATATTTTAAGCCCAGCAACAGACCTGTTGCACAATGGGGCTTACCTTGTATGCTGGCATGTGCAACTATTTACAACTGGTATGCCAGCAGGACATCACTGTATGCCATTCAGGGTATCCATGTGTGTGACTCACTCTGTCTGTATCCCACTGTGTGTGTGTGTCTCTCTCTCTCTATCACTGTCTGTCTCTCAGTTCCCCACATCTATGTGTGTGTATGCTTGACATATGTTATCTGTTACCCACACATACACACGCACACACACACACACACACACACACATGTATATATATATATATATATATATATATATATATATATATATATATATATATATGTATATTTATACACGTGTGTGTATCTCATGCAACAGATGCAGATATATCATATATGGGCCACTTACAGCTAGCAGAGGGTAATCCTGTCTGATGTGGGTGTGGGGGGACAGTTGAAGTGTTCATAGCTTTTTGTATATACAGAAATATATACACAATACAGTCATATAATCCGATGTGGGTTACAATATGTCCTGTGATTCTCTAAGTGTAAAAGCATGCCCAGTGTGACCTTCTAGAGTTAAACTCCATTTCAGAGATAGGTGTACTCCAGTCCAGGGTTTGTGTGTTCTACAGCCATACCTCTCAGAAAAACACAGGACTTTCCTCAGGGTACTTGGTTTGTTTAGCAGACATTTACTGACCTGTCTGTAGTCTAAAACTGCAATGTATTGTGTCATTACCTAGTGCCAGACATCTTTATATCATCACAGTACTTTACCAGAGGAATAATATTGTAAATTCTTGCCCAACAAGGCCATTTGTGAGGTGTGGCTAACACCAATTTAGTAAAGACATGGCTGTGTAAACAGTCCAGCAACCTGGTGATATACTGGCTGGGGATCTGCTCCTTGTGTGGTATTTTTTTAACCTGAGATGTCTTCTCCTTGTGTGGACATACCTCTTACCTGTACATTTTTTGGCAGGTCTCCAGATGTTTGGCTAGAGGTTTCATTATTTCTATGTAAACTTGTGTTGTTATGGCAAGTTAGTGACATATAATCGAAGAGTAATGTTACAAAATAATGACAGACATTACTGTTTCAGACTACATAACCTTCAGATAATTCCCACTACTACAAACCCCTCACCCTACCATCTTTCTCAGTATGTAAGGGCGATATTTACAACACATGCCTATCATTGTGCTTTTGTTCCAATTTTATTTCTACCCTTGTCCAGACATCTTGCTGTCAGACATTGGGAGTTATGAGTGTAGGTACAGAGTGCATTCATCTGTGCAGGCATTTCTATGATATGTAAAAGCAAACATAAGAAAAAAACGATTATTGAGAATGACCACTGACAACAGTACCAAAATGCACTTATATTCACAAAAGCCATGGCACCTCTGCTACACATCCTTAAAAATGTCACTAATACGTGTAGTATATTCCACATAGCACTGTGACTTCCACGTATGTCAGTGGCTGAACAGTGGGTGTCACTGACATGCATAACAGTTGGTATAGCAGTTATCTGCAAATGGCCCTGTCAAAGGCAGCACTCTACCTAGGGCACTAACAAGACGACTGCCAGGAGAACATACTGCCAGATCAAGACAGTATTAACCACACATACGCATATCTCACTGAACCCTACATATTGTGGACAGGCAACATGTTTTCATGTGTATTGGCACAACCCTGATAATGTGTGCTATGCTGCTATTTTCTTGCAAACATACATGTTACTGCATTTGTGTGGGTATATGGGATACACATGTCAACTGTACACATTTGCACAGACTGTGATGACATTTGCTTTACATTTTGGTTCCATTTACCATACTATTGTGCCCTGTTTTGGGAACTAGAGGCATATCAGTAAAAAGCCCAGGCCAGATTGTACTGGCATATATTTTAGTTTCAGACTTTTTTACCCTTCATAGCTTTACTGTAACTGCAGGTCCTGCTGTGTTATCACTGTGTGAGCCTGTAGGGGGTAATTTAACATTGCAACCATTTGTTTGCCTTTACCAGACATTTCTCTGTGGTTTTCTACAGCTGACTTGCTGTGTGAGTGTGAGGGGTGGGTATAGATCCCTATTCTGACATTCATGCCTGTGACCTATGGACCCCCCCCCCCAGTTAGATGTCCTCACACATATAATGCAGTGGGATTTGCCACCTTGGGTACTAGTGCATAGTGTGTAGAGGCAAGTCCAGCCAGACATTTCCTGGTGTCCCACATAGCTGTCAGTTATGTGCTGCTATCCCAGTAGGCCACCCCATTCCCTTGCATGCATGCAACATTACCATAGATATGCTAGCAAAACATACTAATCCATTCATTTATTGTTAAGAAGACTGACTTACCTTGTGCTTGCAGCAGTTGTGAGGATGGTGCTTGCGGGCCACCTATGTTGGATGCACACAGTACACTGCCTATACATGTTAAGTTACAGGTAATGTGTGTGTCATCCATTTTACTGTGTGTGCAAGTCAAAGAGGAGTGTCAATCCCTGGGGTCCCTGCAGTGTCAGTGTGTGTGCTATTCATTGCCTCTTTGCCAAGGCCAGAGCATTCTGGGCATGCCTTCATCTGCATATAGGTGCAGGCTTAGGGGCCTCCTCCTTTGAGTCCCTCTGTGCCTGTAGGGACCTTGGCAATGGTAGGGGGCTGTGTGGCCCTTCCCTGTGTTGTTCTTGTTGCAGTTGTTTCCACAGGATCATATTGTGTAGCATGGCACATATTATGAACATGTGTGCACATGTGGCTGGAGAGTACTCCAAGGCTCCACCAGATATGTCAAGGCAGTGGAACCATGATTTGAGCATCCCAAACACATGCGCTATAATGATCCTGGTTTGTGCGTGTGCCTCATTATGGCCTTCGTGTGTGTGTGTGTGTGTGTGTGTGTGTGTGTGTGTGTGTGTCTGTGCATTTCTGATGGGTGACATCATCCATGGCTCCAGTGCATGCTCAGCATCCCCCACCAGATGGCCATATGGGATGCCACCACTGACAAATGCCTGGTACAGCTGTGACGAATGCCAAATGTGGGAGTCGTGATAGCTTCCAAGGCTGCCAGCACACACATTCATGATAATGCCCTGGCATTGCACATGACCTGGCAGTTGATGGAGGGGAAGCCCTTGTGGTTTATGTAAACCCTACCCTGTTCACCGGGTGATGCTTTGATGTGGATGTGAATGCAATCTATGGCACCCAGTACCTCCGGGTATTCTGTTATATGGTGGAAGAGATGCATATTGCTGGTCTTCTCCTCACAAGTGTTGGGGAAGTAAATGTGCTCACTGGCATGTGGTAGCATGGCATCGAGGAACTGGTGCAGTAGCCTGGATGCAGATGCCTGTGAGACCCCCACCCCATGATGTCCTCATTAGGTCTTTGGAAAGTACCTGTAGCTAGTATTCTTAAGGCTACACATACCTTTGTATCCACTGGGATGGGTTCCCCTCTGTTGGTTCTAAGTCTGAATTGATGCCGGCTCAGCTTGATGATTTGATGAAGTATGTCTCTGTCCACCCTGTAGTGCTCTACTATCTCCAGGTCATGTAACCCCTGGTAAGCTACCCTGGGTCTAAACACTCTTCTTCTCCTCTTTGGTCTGTGGTGGTTGTCAGCATTATCCTCCTCTTCATTGTCAGCCTCTAGCACTAATGATGGATCAAAGCAATGGCAACCCCTAACATTTTTCCAGTTAAAATTCCCCCGCATGTGTACACCAATGGTGCAGAGTTTGTGGGAAAATAAACAGACTGTAAGGTGTTTCCGTGCTTTATACTGTTGTGCTGCAGATGCTGCCTGTGTGATTGATTAAATATGATGCATTCCACCTGCCAGATATGTTATTTGTACTTGATTGCTTTAATTCTGCTATTTTCCTTTTTTTCTTTTTCCCCTTCCCATTTCCCCCCCTTTAAGCCCTGAGATGTGCCAAGCAAGCCCGGCGCCCAAATGTAACAGTACTGCTATTTCCAGTTTTTTGTGTTTGTTTTAGATCAGATGCATGCCATTCAAACCCGTTTAGCTTATGTAAACAGTAAGAAATGTCCCTTCTCTGGGTGAGGACATGCTCCTCAGTTCATGGAATAAGTTACTTAAGTCTCAGACACACCCCCTTTCTTAGCTGTCCTTACCTAAGAGTATCTTTGCACTTAGGGCTCCAATATTCTTACAACATGCCTTACACACACCCTTTTCATGTCTGTTGCTTCTCCTAGTTACACCATCATGCTAGAGCACCTACATAGTTAGGTGCAGTTTGGGACTTAGAAGATTTTTGTGATTTTGTAAATTTCCCCTCATTTGCATACCCTACTGCCTTAGTCCATAATTACTGCACTTACACAGAGCCTTTCCCCTTGACAACCACTGTCCCCTGGTATTGTTTTCATTCTGAATGCCATAGACTATAATGGCAAAATTCTGATTTCCCTTAAATTTGAGTTTTCACCTTTTTTTTTTTTTTATATATATTTTCCACCGGATCCCATTTGTTGGCCGTTGCCCTTTGCTTAAATGGCCGAGACTGGCCAAAAGAAAGTTTTGTTTTTATAAAAAATAAACAGTTTTCAATGCCAATAGCTATATATTTGGCCATTGACATGCTTAACCACTGTAATACATGCTTTTTTGAAAGCTGTCATGCCTCCATTTTGTTATTTGCAGAAATGTATTTTGGTTAGTAACCAAATACATTTCTGCAAATAATACTGTTCTTGCACAGATAGCTGGCAGGTTGGTGAATCGCTAATTCACCTCATTTGCATGGTTTTCACGAGAAAATGAGAACATTAGCATTCTGCAGCCATATCCATGCAGGAACAGTGTAGGCACCCTCACGCACATCAGATCAGCTGTTTGCTGGATCGCTCGGCAGCCGTATTCCGTGCAGGAATGGCTACACTATTCCTGCAGGGAAATATCGGCTTAATGAATCCTGGGCATCATGTTTGATTTGTTATAATTGTTTAAACTGTGGATATTTTTTTTGTTTTATTTTTGAAGATTGTAAAATTATTGTTCTTAAAATGTTTTGTAATAGTTTGCAGCTTTTCTCCAAAGGACGCCACTAAAAATACAGCCAAGAAACGTTGTTGCTCTAACCATAAAAGTTGTGAAAGTCATATAAAAGCTGGAATTCCTTTACATCATGCATATTAACTTCTGTTCACTATCGCTCACAGTCACACCTCTTTTTAACAACTAGCACCAATAAATCCCAGACCAAGACAGGACTGTTTAGATAAGCTCTGGATAGTCCTTTCTGCAGTCTGTGTGAATTTATAGCTAACTAGGCCCCTTGGGATGGCTAGAGTTTGCCTGTCTAAAACGTTTTTGAAAATTAAAGGTAAAACAACAAAATATGAATCAAAGTAAATCTTACCAACACTGTCCTTTCCTTCTAACAAAGAGTGAAAAATAAGCTACTGCACAGCCGATCACAAACCAATACCTGATTGTTTAGATAAGTTCTCTGCTATGACAGCATGAGGTATGTGCTGGTGTCTATTAGTCCATACCAGTTTTTTTTTCCATTTTCTAAGCATTGGATGACACTTTGCACCCACACTCCTTTCTCTTCTTGCATTTGCATGTCTAATAATCCTTAACTCTGTATCACAAATTTTGGTTTCTCTCTTTGGGACTGTGCAGTCTGGTTGAATGGATGTAGTTCACCTGGGGCATGTTCCAGATTATCAATGACATGGGATCTTTATTGCAGTGGCAGTTGGATTTTATGCATCTGTTTTTTTTTTTTTTTTTTTTTTTTTGGGGGGGGGTGTGTTTTGCTTTGTACTACTGCTTAACAAATCTAACATTTCCAATTGTTTTTCTTTCTCTTTTATTTAATATTGAACAATCTGTTCACTATTCCCTTCAGTCCAGTCTGTGAAAAATTAGGGAACTCTGTCAACCTGAATTCATCAGGATGAGGATAGGTAGCTTACTCTTTTTCTTCTAATCAGAATTCAATGAATATATATGCTATTCAACAGGACAATGTTTCTTGGCATGAATAGTTAATTTACTTTATGTTATTGCTGTGAACAGTTCAGGTGTTGCATTGGGGCACCCAGCATAAGTGAATGGAACAAGGCGCTCAAGTCTTAATGAAATATTCAAGAAACCATGACGATGGAATGGTATAACATGGTGCAGGTGCAGTGAAAGATAAATTATATGATATTTGCTCTGTTAACATGTAAAAAGCAATTGCCTAGTAATTGGATATGTCAAAAATTGGCCTGAATTCCTGGACAGAATCACAAGGGTTCTTTCTATGGGCAGTAGTATAATTTAAAATATTCAGCAGACCAGATGAACAGGTAAAGTAGACATATTAAAATATGGGTGTATTGATCAAGCCTTCATTACGTGGGCTTCACAGAAGGGACTGAGTATTCAGACTGTAACATATGTGACTGCTATGTACAAGCAATTTTGGAGTAGCCTGAATATATTATATAGATACTGCACAAGAGTTCAACAATGAATATGGATAAATAGAATATGCAAAGTAATAATCCAAAGGATACATTGTTAACTTCCTGGACCATATGGTAGAATGGAGTCTACTGCTGAACAAGGGGCCCCTGGTGAATAACAAAACAAATGACTCATTCTGTATGGCAGCACTGTGGCATAGAGAGATAAAGTACTGACTATGGTACAAGTGTCCTGGGTTAGATTAGCTGCTCTGATGTCTGAGGAGCTGTGGATGATGATGGATGCACCTATCTGAGCGAGGAGAGAGCGGTATATGCATCAAGCACACTATCATGGCATATTTCCCATTTGGAGAATAAGGAAACAACCACAAGGGGACTATTGAGGTTGGCCCAGTTTTTCCTTCTGATGTCAGCCCTTTCTGGAAGTGAGAGGTGGTTCATGTCTAGTGTCAACTGCATGTTCCATGATCTGGGATGTACTGGTCTTGCACACAGTGGGTGAAAATATAGCAAAAACATTCTTAAGCAATAGTATAATGCTGCACCAGGGTCCTCAATCTCCTTATTAGCTTTACGTGTGGGCTGCAAATAGGTCAGAGGAGATTAAGAATGTCTGGTAAACACACTAAATGAGAAGAGGAACTAGTGACCAGCTGGAGGGAACCAAAAAGTGGGTGTAAAAATGGTTATTACTCAAGGTTACTCTATGAACTGATATCAGAGTAACAGTATCTTTATCCATCAAGGGGGTGGTGCTGGTATAATGGTTAGGGTCCTTACTCACAGATGCAAATTATAGGGTATGATTCTGATCTCTGGTCATTGAGTAGGCCTGTAATAGTCTACTGAACAACAGCTTAGTGTTTACCTAAGACCATCAGAACAGTATGCTGTAAAAAGAACTATTTCACTTTCTCGGCTATGCTTGTAAGGACCCTTATGGTCATTAACCTTGTATATAGCTATGAACCTTTGAACCTATTAAAGATAAATGATCTTATTGCATAGCTTTATTCTTCTATGACATGGAGACTGATGGCTAGCAAGAAAGACTGTGTTTCTTCAACATCATTAGAAAATGTTTCTAAACTTTACTTAGTCCATATTTAAAACCCAAGTAGCATCTCAATTTTCTCTTCTAAATATGTTCTGCATTGTATTAAATTTGTGCTTCTTCCAAAGTACGTTTGTTTAATTTACCAGCATATGTGTGGCTTTACCAATAAGATTTGTAGAATGGAGGAGCTACTTACATCACAGAATTTATTAATAATAGTCTGAGCAGACATCATTCCATCATTGAGAATGGCATCCCAGCTTTTGTCATAAGTATATCGTTTAATGTATCACAGTTTAGATCAGTAGAAAATGGATGCTTCATTTTCAGTCTTGTTTGAGTGCAGTCTCAGGTAAAAGATGATTATATCATGCTTTCTGCTAATTGCAGAAAGAATATATGCTTGTTAGTATATTATCTACAACATAGCCATCAGTAGATGTATTTCGCACTGTTTGTTGCAAATTAGTTTGATTCACATAGTCAATTAACATTTGAGCATATTCAGTTGACGAGTAGTTTACCCAGCTATTATTCGAGTAGTTAATGCCCCCATACGGACTGAATTTTCTTGACTTCTACATCTTGCTGTTGTTCAGAATATCATATCACAACATTGACTAGCAAAAGAATTAAAGAAACTACACCCATAGTCAACCTTCCATCTTAAACATGTGTAATAGTACACAGTCTTGCACAATGTAGAACAGATGTATAAATTGTGACACATCTACTAACCATTAGGAAGGAAGCACAGACCATTGTTAAAGAATGGAGTTTATACTTAAAAAAATGTTATTTGATACCCCAAGTCTCCTTTTGCTTGCTAAAACTGATACTTGGGTACAATGTAAAATTGTCATTTTACACTATTTGTTGACAAAAAAAAGTTAGTCATCAGTTGTAATATATTGCTTTTTGCCACACAACCACTTTGTCAAACTTTAAATACTTTAGTGTAACTTGAAAAACTCCAGAACCCCCCACTACCACACACACACACACACACACACACACACACACACACACACACACACACACACACACACAGACACACACACGTAAGCAAGTAATTCTCATATTCTTTCTTAGCATCTCTATTTACAATTTCTCTTTAACACATTTTAGCCTTTCACACAATTTCAGTTATTTTTACTTCATTCTACCTACTACATTGCTAATACTTTGATCTTTGACCAGCACACACACACACACACACACACATACACACACTCACGTGAACATAGGCAGAGACACTCGCGCACACACACACACACACACACACACACACACACACACACACACACACACACACACGCACACACGCACACATGCGCATGCACACGCACACACACACACACACACACACACACACACACACACACACACACACACACACACACACAGATATACCTCTCAACTGCTAAGAGCAAGAAATCTGGACAAAGACATAAAAATGAGGGGACAAAGGCCCAAAATAGGGACACTTTTTAAATATTGCTCTTACAAACTTGGAGAGTTGATAGAATAACATGTTTTGCATATAGGGTATAAAGTATATAACTCAAATGTCTGCCTTTATTTTCCTACTTCAGTCTTCAATGATTTGCCAGAAAACCACAATTTTATGAGAAACAGACCAAAAATATGAGCCAAAAATCTGGACATTTTGCAAAAATCTGTACAGTTGAGAGGTACGTGAGTCAACTACAGCCACTTGTATGACTGTTCCCCTTGTGTACTTGCAGATCAAGTGAATAAATAAATTCATAAATAATGACCTAGAAGTGTATCTCAGCTTGCTGTTGTCAGAATAATACAGTGCAAAAACTTTTGCTCTCTCAATTTCTTAGGTAACAAATTAGAAAGAAAACAAGGAACAAAATCAGAAATGGATTTTACATTTTTTAAATATCTTGCTTAAATACTTAGAAAGTTGATAGAATACAAGTGTTGTATTCATAAGCATTTCTGAAGGATACAAAGCTGACAAATATATATTCCTGACATTATTTAGTGACAGCAATCTAAACAGTTTGCCAGAAAGTCAGAAAATTTGCAATAAGCAGAACAAAATAATCATTAATTTCTTTGTTTGAGAAATCTGGACAAAATGCAAAATAAATGGTGGGGGGGGGGCAAAGACCCCAAAAGGGGCATATTTAAAATACGATTTCATTGTTTATTAATCAGGTAAACCCACTTTAAAAAAGTGCCCCTTTTTAGGGGTAAACCAAGAGTACTGCCTGAGTGAAGCAAATGGAGGTGGGAGGATTCAAATCTTGTACTTTTACCTGCAAGAAACAATCCATTAATAGCTCAGAGACTTAAATGCCAGTGCCAGACATCTTTAACACTACTAAAATGCTAACAAAACAACAGATAATGTAAAGACATGCATGTTCTGAAGAGCGAGAGCAATAAAATTCCCTCACTGATTTACCAAAAAAAAAAGTTAATTGGAGCCTGGCAGTTGGCCCGGAGGATTAAGGATCTAAGCTCTTAAGAGCCAGGGTACAGGGATTCATTTTTTCTACTTCCACATTTGCCTATTGAGCCTACTGAGTGCTTTGAGCAAGCCACTTAACCAGAGAGCTTCTTACTTAAAAATAGCACTTGTTTTGCACACATACAGACACTCACACACACTTCAGAAGTAGTTACCACTCAGCTAATCGAAGGAAGGACACTCAGCAAACTCGGAGCTATAATATATAACATTAAGTATCTTGTTTTTTGTTTATTTTGTTCTTTATTTCTTTGTTATTTATAGCACTTTGTGTACTGTGTATTTTTCTAGCTAGTTTCATTGTGTGTGAGGTATTAACTGGAAATTGTCCACTTTTGTTAAGCATCTGTTGGGTTGTTTATTTCTGATAACTTGTTGCAGTTAAACTTTTTTTTCTAGAGACTCCTTTAGCTGTTTAAAACTTTCATTTAAAGGCTCACTGCTGCTTTTCAGCTGGAAGATACATTTTTGCAGTTTATAGTTGGTGGCTTTGCAGTTGCCTGCCCCTAGTGTAAATTTGATCTGGGACACTCCTCCAAGTCTAGTGTCATTACCTCATTCTACCCAGTACAGGGAGAACATTTGAAAAGGCCAATCAGCTTGGTTTCTGCTACTCTTTTCTCTCTTTCCTTTCTCTCTTTCCACTTAAAAAAAAATGTTATCTGCTTTTACTGTATTTGTGTTTCTTCCTACTTTATTTTGTTTTTGCGTCATCTTAAAAGTACTTAATTGTATTTATTACTGCTTGGTGTAACTCATTCTAAGCCTTTTAGTTTAAGCACTTGGGCTTCAGACCAGTTGTTTTACATTAAGAAGGTTTGTGGCCTGCACTGTGGTGGCAGGACAGGTAGCTTACCAAGAATGATGCCACAATATGAAGACAAGATGATCAATTTCAACAATTGGCTTAAGTATTGGTGTCATTCAAAGGGGATCCAATGCCTGTCAGCTTGGGATGACATGCTCGACAAGCCACGATGCTTCGCTAGGGACGGCTTGCACCTGTCACCCCTGGGCTTTCAGATATTGGCAAAGTCTCTTGCTACCCCCATAGTGCCTTTTTTAGGCAAGGCTCAAAAGACAAACCCACCTCCATAGGTATCACAAATGATAAGAAACTAAGAGTAATGCTACTCAACGCCAAAAGTCTAAACCTCAAGATGCACGCACTCGAAACTCTCCTTAGCATGGAGAACATCGATATTTGTGCAGTAACAGAAACCTGGTTCAAGGCTCCCGAGAGTACCCCAGCACTACCAGGTTATACCTCATACCATGCTTTTTGGCCCCAAAACTTAGACTGAACCACAAAAGGAGGGGGAGTATCAATATTCATCAAAGATACCCACACCTCCAGGTTGGTGGCACAGCATGAATTATCAGAAACTATCCATGTGCAACTAAAAGTGGGTAAAACTGCCTTCCAGTTTATAGCCTGCTACAGACCACCCTCCCAAACCCAGGAACCCCACTCGGCCTTCCTGAGAACACTGGAAAATATGAAGGTCTCTCCAAACAGCATTATATTGGGCGACTTCAACTACCCAAACATAGACTGGGAGCATTACTCTAGCTCCAACACTCTAGCCCAAAGGTTCCTAGAATTTATAAACTCAAATGCTATGGAACAACTTGTTACCACTCCCACAAGAGGGGAAAACATACTGGACCTGATCATCACCAACATGGGGACTCTATGCTCCAGACCAGAAGTGTATCCCTCACTGGTAAGATCAGACCATAAACTAATCTCACTGGATATTCACATCCCGACCCCAACCCCTGCCCAGAAAACCACAGTGAAAAACTTCTCTAAAGCAAATTTCACACTCCTCAAAACTGAGGTGGAATCCTTCAAAGCCCCCGGGCCTGTGGAAAATACAGCCCAGACCGCAGAATCCTTTATAAACGCATTCTATGAAGACCTTCAAGAATGCATGGATCATGCAATCCCAAATAAAACCAAGACCCAATCCTCCAAAGGCAGACATCCTGTCTGGTGGACCCCAGCCATAAACAAACTATACAATAGGAGGAGGAAGCTACTACATGATAGAGCAAAATCCCAAAAAGTGAAGGCACCTCTGATCAGTATTAGCAAAAAACTACAGGCACTCATAAAATAGTCTAAGGCCAGCTTCGAGAAAAAATTGCACAGGACACTAAGGATAATCACAAGGCTTTCTTTAGTTATGTTAGGAACCTGGGTGGGAATTCCCAGATATGCTCAGAATTAGTGCAAAATGACAAAAAATACACCGAACCCACAGACATTGCCAACATCCTAGCTGACAGGTTCAGTGCAAACTTCACCCCCCCACCAAAAGGGCAAATATTTATCCCAGCAGAGTGCTCCCCCCTGACATCTCAGATGCTCAGGTAAGAGCTGCCCTCTCCAAAACAAAAGACACAGCATCAATGGGACCAGACGGTGTCCCGGGCTGCATCCTACATGAACTCCAAGAAGAGCTAAACCCAAACATAAAACTACTGTTCAGTCTCAGCCTTACTACAGGATATGTACCCAAAGAGTGGCGTACAGCAACAGTGGTCCCTCTCCACAAAGGTGGTGCCTCAATGGATCCTGGAAACTATTGCCCCATAAGCCTGACTAGCTTGGTCTGCAAAGCTATGGAAAGGATCATCATGAACCTCATAAATAAAGATATTGGGGACCTACAGACACTGGATCCTACCCAGTTCAGCTTTGTTAAGGGCAGATCCTGCCTCTTAAACCTGGTTGATTTCTTTGAAACTGTCACCAAGGCCATTGACGAGGGGAAGGTGGTCCACACAGCCTACCTGGACCTCGCAAAAGACTTCGATACAATACCCCACTCAGGCATTATAGATAAGCTCACCAGCTTAAATATTAACCCCTATGTCACTAGATGGGTTGCAAACTGGCTCAAGGACAGAACCCACAAGGTTAGAATTGCTGGAGCCATGTCAGACTCCAAACCAGTTACAAGTGGCATCCCACAAGGCTCAGTCCTGGAACCTCTCTTGTTCGGTATATATTTCTTGGAGGTACAGGCCAACACGGAAGGACTGTGGCTGACCAAGTTCACAGATGACTGCAAACTGGGCACCATAATCGACTCTCCAGCCGACACAAGTATCCTCCAAAAGGGCCTCATAGAAACAGACAACTGGTGCCAGAGCCATGGCCTCAAGCTAAATGTCAAAAAGTGTATAGTCATCCCCTTTGGCAAAAACAAAGTGCCCACAGATTACCACATAGGTGGTAATCCATTAAGTACAGAAGAAGTAATTATGGACCTGGGGACCCAAGTTGATAGCAATCTCTCATTTGACAACCACGTGGCCAAAGTGGTTAGAACAGCATTTTTATATAGCCCACCTAATCATGAAGGGATTCATATCTAGGTCAGGGGAGGTCATTGTGCCTCTTTACTCATCCCTCATCAGGCCCATAATTGAGTACAATGCCCTTTTTGGGATGTACCTTACCAGACACCTGCAGCAACTGGAAAGACCCTAAAAGTACCTCACCAAGAGGATCAAAGGGCTCAAACAGATGCCATATGCTGCCCGGTTAAAGAAACTCCAGCTCTGCTCAGTGGCATACCGCCTGCTCAGAGGCGATCTGTGCCTGACGTATAAAGCAATGTCCAACCCAGAATTAATGGACATGCTGCACCTCAGAAAATCCAAATCGCATTGAGCCACGCGCTTGAGAGACTTGAACCTCAGCACTGAAATAAATAGGACATGCTGGAGGGACAGATTCATAACCCAGAGGCTCCCTTCACTCTGGAATAAAATCCCAGTCCAGGTTAGGCAGAGTCCCTCATTGACTCTCTTCAAGAGGAATCTTGATGAGTGGATGGGAGATCATAGGTTTACCCCTGGTATCACTTCTGTGTCACTGTTAGACAGAGGCACAGTATACTAACCTCGAAAAAGGGCATAGCAAAATTAATTTAAAATGGGTGGCAAAAGCCAAACACACTCTGGCTAGGCTTATAAATGACCTAGGGCAGATAGCCTAGTATGAACCTATGAACCTATGTATAACATACACCCTACACTGATAGATTACATTACAGCAACAATGAAAAAGTGGCAAACCACTCTGCAGTTAAGCCATGATTTCTCTCTTCTCTTTCGGCTTTTCCCATTAGGGGTCACCACAGCGGATCATCTGTTTCCATTTCTTCCTGTCCTCTGCATATTGCTCTGTCACACCAACCACCTGCACTTCTTCTCTCACCACATCCGTAAACCTTATCTTAGGCCTTCCTCTTTTCATCTTACCTGGCAGCTCCATCCTTAGCATCCTTTTCCCAATATACCCAGCATCCATCCTCAGCACATGTCTAAACCAATGCAATCTCACCTCTCTGACTTTGTCTCCAAACTGTCCAACCTGAGCTGACCCTCTGATATACAGATTGCTGATCCTGTCCATCCTTGTCACACCCAGTGCAAATCTTAACATCTTTAACTCTGCCATTTTCAGCTCTAACTCCTGCCTTTTTGTCAATGCCACCGTCTCCAACCCATACAACATAGCTGGTCTTACTACCCTCTTGTAAACCTTCCCTTTCACTCTTACTGATACCTGTCTGTCACAAATCACTCATGACACTCTTCTCCACCCATTCCACCCTGCCTGTACTCTCTTCTTCACCTCTCTTCCACACTCACCATTACTCTGAACGGTTAAGCCCAAGTATTTAAACTTATCCACCTTTGCCAACTCTACTCCCTGCATCCTCACCATTCCTGTATCCTCCTTCTCATTCACGCACACACATATTCTGTCTTAGTCCTGTTGATCTTCATTCCTCTCCTCTCTAGAGCATATCTCCACCTCCCCAGGGTCTCCTCTACCTGGTCCCTACTCTCACTACAGAACACAATGTCATCTGCAAACATCATAGTCCATGTGGCCTCCTGTCTGATCTCATCTGTCAACCTGTCCATCACCATTGCAAATAAGAAAGGGCTCAGAGCTGATCCTTGATGTAATCCTACCTCCACCATAAATGCATCTGTCACTCCCACTGCAGACTTCACCACAGTCACACTACCATCGTACATATCCTGTACCACTCTTACATACTTCTCTGCCATGCCTGACTTCCTCATACAATACCACAACTCCTCTCTAGACAGCCTATCATATGCGTTCTCCAAGTCCACAAAGACACAATGCAACTCCTTTTGACCTTCTCTATATTTCTCCATCAACATTCTCAGAGCAAACATTGCATCTGTAGTGCTCCTTCCCGGCATGAAACCATACTGCTGATCACTAATCATTACATCCCTTCTTAACCTAGCTTCTACCACTTTCCCATAATTTCAAACAGTGACTGATCAGTTTTATCCCTCTGAGTTACTACAGTTCTGCACATCACCCTATTTTTATAAATAGGTACCAAAACACTTTCTCCACTCCTCAGGCATCCTCTGATTTTCCAAGATTTAGGATTTTATTTTTATAGGGATAATTCAAAGGGGGGTATTCCAGGGTGACTCTCTTTTACCACTGCTCTTTTGTCTTGCTCTTAACCCAGTAAGCTGTCTACTTAACACAGATTAGGTTATGGCTATAATTTGGTTCCCAGAAAACAAAGTGTAAAGACTTCTCATCTTCTATTTGCAGATGATTTAAAAGAGTATAGTTCATCAGATGAGCTAGTGAAAGCACAATAGCAAGTGGGCAAATTTTTTTCAGATGATTTAAGAATGTAATTTGGTCTTGATAAATGTGCAAAAGCAACCTTTAAAGCAGGAAAGCTGCAGCACCAAGAAAACATCAGTTTGGGACAGGAAAGTGATAGAAAAGAACTTGAGCAAGAGGGCATGTATAAATATTTGAGAATTGGTAAAGGATGAACAACAAGACATGAGCAAATGTGAATAAAAACCAGTAAGGAATATTTTAGAAGGCTTAAATTAATATTAAAAACAACATTGACACCTAGGAACAAAGTCCAAGCTATAAACCAATTTGCGCTCATCCTGTCGTAACTTATAGTTTTAGAGTGGTTGACTGGCCCCAAACGTGTTGGATAGTTTGGTCTTTGAATATTAAACTTCAGACTGAGTGTATCAGAAAGGGGTGCCAGGTCTGGAAAACTGTTGGAGGTGTGTATCAAGATGGGATTTATCTGCACCTTCTCTGATACTGCTCTTTGTCAGCCAGGAGATTGGAATCCTTCTGTGATGTAATGAAAGTTTTTCTAAAGCATAACCTCTAACAAGATCTCAAATGGATTTTACAGGAATCACCTCTCAGACATGGCAATTAAACATTGACCTAGTAGATAAGAACTGAATTTGTACTGCAAAGTCTGTTGCCTGGTTCTATATTACTCTGCAGTGTACTGTTTGTTTTTCTTCTTCACCTCCAACCTACCAGCCCTGAGTGGACCTAAGGTGACTTTCTTACTTGATTTGCCTAAACAGCCTAATTTCTTTCCAATTCCACAAACAAGCTGTTCTTGACATTACACTAGTACAGTCTGCACTTGCAGTGTTTTGTGGAATCAACTGTATTGTGCACACTTTTAATGTCTGGAGTGTGAAAGATCCAATAGGTGCCACGAGACATGGCATAGAGAACTATCACATATGAGGCAGACTGTCATATATCTCTAGCCCCATCAACCTTCCCAGCATAGTAACATACCACCTCCTATCCCTTCAACATGTCCACCCTGATGATCTTATCACTTTATAGATTAGAAGAAATTCTTCTCAGTGTACTTCTTTCCTTTGGGGTATGTGCAATCCCCTTCAGCACCTGCCCCATCAAGTGACTGAGCAGCTAATTGCACTTGGTCACCTGAGCATAGTTTGGGATTTATCTCTCTTTACCACCACTATGGCTAGAATTAGAAACTCTTCTAGCCAATATTTAAACATATGCTAAATTTATTACCTGCAAACCTAGCCAGTACACTGAATCTGAACAAGTGCATTAATGATCTGAAGAGATGAAGAATTCCAGTTTGGAGCTGTTTTTAAGACATGATCTGAAGGTTTCCCAAAGCCATCGTAACTCTCTTCTCTCATGCACAATAGTTTTATTGTTTTCTGTTAAAGTGATACAAGTGGGTGCTGGAACATTGTACAACCATGTGCATGAGTAGGGGGGTACTCCACTGGTGTTTTGTGGGAGGGGTGAAGTACTTCTTGCTTTGCTTTATCTTAGTCCTGTTGTTGTTGGGCTTTAGCTCATATATTTGAACATCTAGAGAGCTTTCTGTTTAAACTCAAATGACAAGATTTAATACAAGGAAAGATGTCATCCCCCTCTTAAAGACAAAAAGACAGCACCATTACAATCCATTGAATGAATCAAAATTCCCAAAAAACAGGGCATTTCATGGTGAAAGCGCTTAGTCGGTGAAATAAAAGAGGTTTCCTCCAAGGCTTGGTGTGTGGCCATTGTTTCTGAAGTTGTGATCGTATTGTGGTTCGAAACCATTACAATCCATCTTGCAGGATACTTTGGGCATACCTCTCAACCTGGAAACATCAAAAATCTGGACAAGGCCCATGAAAAATAGGTACAAATCTGTATACTGATTAACATCTAATTTGCATACATAATTATGAAACCCCACCCACTCCAGTGGAATTGTGGGATGCCAACTTTCAAACGCAAAATGAAAAACAGACAACCAAAATATGGCACCAGAGTCCCCCTGCAGCCATTCCAATGTCCCATTACTCAGCTATTTCGCCCCATTTACCAAAAACACTAATGTATGCATACTGCTTTACTTCTACAATGATTATCTGGATTTTATTTTTAATGCAGCACAATGATGCAGAAACACTAATAGACATCATGATCTGGTAAAAGCAATACTGTCTCACAATGTAAATAGGCTTGACATTAAAACATCTCTGCCCTTGAAACTCACATTAATTAAAACAGTACTGAAACCCACACCACATTCAAAGAAAATGCATCTGGCCAGTGGTGGATAAAGATTACCTTTGGGCTGTTTTCAAATCATTGGCCCCTTGCACACAAAACAAGAAACATACATGCGTTCTTTGATACACCTTCCTGACGTTATTCAATTATATTCCTTGTATAATACAGCATACTTGTTAGACTTAAGTTAGAAGAAGTCATTTTAAATTTATTGTTTGAACATTTTTCCAGTAGGCAATGAAACAAAATGCATGAACCAGTAATGACAAAACTGCCCAACTCAGAACATTTCCATCATTTAAGTCTACTTCCAGTCACACACACATTTCCTAACTGAAGCACCCCGCTCGCATAAAACTCTGCACACACACACTTCCTAACTGAAGTACCCCGCTCGCATAAAACTCTGCACACACACACACACACACACAGTACCCCAGGATCCCTCATGTTCAAGATTCTATCTAAATGCATTTTCTAACTCCAGCAGCAGTTCTGTAACCAGGACATATAACACAAAGTTGCTACTGTGGTGGAATTCACTATATATTTACACCACATCTCTCTCACACAGATTTCATACTTGCATTTTATCAAACTGCTCTTAATTGTCTGCAGCACACTGTTTCATCAAAGCAGTAAAACTAATACCTTTACTAACATTGTTTTTTCAAGTTGATGATACTGAGCTAAGTTTTGGGGATTCATGTCTACTATTTCCTATACTAGAACTTATAGAAACCTGTCTATAGTATTTATGAATGCTTGCAGCCTTAACAAAAATGGACACAGTTTGAATTATTGGCTAAATTGCATTACTCAGACCTCACAAGAATTACTGAAACATGGTTAAGGAATGATTTCAACATACCCAGTTCATTACTCAACACACCTTTTACATGCAATAGACCTGATAACAGACAATGGGGGTCATGCTACTTATAAATAATGTTTCAGGCATTTTATCAAAATTGACTGATGCAAAAAGCTCCATCTCAGATTCAGACAATAACAGGACTTTAATACAAATTTCATTGAATGGCCACACCAAAATACTGCAGTTGTGTATGTTCCTCCCCTATCCTCACTTGTCCTGCTTGAATCTGTACTCTCTAGATTAACAATGTTAACTACACATAGGAAGATAATTGTTAATGGGAGACCAAAATATGAACTAGAAAGGAATGCTAAAATGTGAGTTATACAGAAAAACATGTTCACTGAACTTATCACAGTTGATTTCTGAAGGCATGACCCACTGACTAGAATTAGCTTCAATAATATATGAGACAAACTAAATTCTCTTAATACATTGCCGAACTGCGTGAGTGATCACAATCCTAGTACTTCAATACGGACATTTGGGGCACCTAAAGTCCCTCTATACATGACTAGCACAATAAATATGTCAGGGGTACCACACATAGACTGGGATCCCCTCTACCAATGTTCTGGCCCTACGGTGGGCCCGCTCGCATAAAACTCTACACACACACACACACACACACACACACACACACACACACACACACACACACACACACACACACACACACACACACACACACACACACACACTTCCTAACTGAAATATCCCGCTCGCATAAAACTCTGCACAGTCACACAAAGTACCCCGCTCGCATAAAACTCTGCACACACACAAACACACCACTTCCTAACTGAAGTACCCCACTCACTTAAAACTCTGCACACAAACACACACAGTACCCTGCTCGCATAAAACTCTGCACACACACAAACACACATTTCCTAACTGAAGTACCCCGCTTGCATAAAACTCTGCACGCACACAAACACACACTTCCTAACTGAAGTACCCCGCTTGCATAAAACTCTGCACGCACACAAACACACACTTCCTAACTGAAGTACCCCGCTTGCATAAAACTCTGCACGCAAACAAACACACACTTCCTAACTGAAGTACCCCGCTCGCATAAAACCCTGCACACACACACACACAAACACACATTTCCTACCTGAAGCAATCCGCTCGCATAAAACTCTGCATCTGAAGTTCTGAACAGCAGCCCAGGCCTCGCCTCAGACAGTCCTTCCTTTCAGCTCCACTCGCATAAAGCTCTACACACACACACACACACTTACCTATGTGCTGCTTTCCAAATTCCACCACACAAAGTTCAGTGCTGCTGCTGCCAATCCATCTGTTCATTCCGGCCCCGGCCCGAGTCGACATTCAGTAACTTCTGCTGCTGTCCGTTCGCTCCATCAGTACCACGGCATAAAAATCCATTCATTTCTGCTGCTCCCTGACATAATACTCTCCATTCCGTAACAAGTACGATATCCCGCTCACATTGCAAATCGGCCATTCCCGCCTACTTGCATTTGAGCTCTGCATGCATAACGCTCCAAGGAGCTCAATTCTGATAGGCTGGTAACCCTGACAGAGCTGATGTCATTGCGCACGTGATGACGTCAGCCCCGTCAGCGCGAAAATTAAAAAAACATTAAAAATGCAAAGAAAAAATCAGAAATGAAGGGATGCCACTCGGGAATCATGGCACCCCTTCATTTGAACCCCAAAACTCGGTAAAAAACGAGTAATTCGGTGCAGTTGGGAGGTCTGACTTTGGGCATTCATTCATTGTTTTGAAACTGAATGTGGAAATGACAAATGTTAGAATGAGATGTCATGTATAATAAGAAAATATATGTAGCACTGGAGGTTGCTGCTAAATCTTACTTACATATGTGATATTTCAACATGCAGAAATTAAATATATTCCTAGACAACAGCAAATAACGGCATTTTTTGAAATGTGTTACAATAAATGTATCAGAATATGGTATCCTAAGAATTAATCAGGGCAAAGTCAAATCTGCTGCTTTTATCTATCTCATAGACTTACTGGTCTACAAAGACTTTTTTGTGGGTAATTGAATGGTTCACCATAAACAGGCCTGCAGTATGCTAGAACCTGTGCATATTATTGAAGGGGGTCTATTTTACCAGATCAAAAACCTGTTTCAGCAAACACCACAAGACCGACACGTATAGCTCAAACCGCGAATACCCCGAACCCCCCAAACCGCAAAATTTCAAATCTCAAATCATCATAGTCGGCCAGCACCACCTCATGCTACATACTACATACCCAAACATAATAAATAAAACTCATACATACACTAACCAAACCCTAAGTCTAACCCTACACTAAACCTTACATACATTACTATCTATGCATTTACCTTAAACCGCACCCTAACCCTAAGTTCCGTAACTATCGCACACTTACCCTACAGACATATACCCAAACAAAACAAATAATCCACACACACACACACTTAACAAAATCCTGCTTCTAACCCTACACTAAACCTTATATATATTACCTATCTATGCACTTACCTTAACCCGCACCTTAACCCTAAGGTCCGCAACTATCACATACTTACCTTACGGAGCTATACTGCAGATGGGCCAACCACGACACTTGTTTCATGGTTTTGAGCATTCACCGTTACCATAGTTCGCGCTATAGGTGTCGGTCTAGTGGTGTTCACTGAAATGGGTTTTTGATCTGGTAATATAGACCCTAATGAAGGTCCTCAAGTACAGTTTCAAAATTTCCCAACTCATGTTGAGGTAACACTCAGGAAACATTTTACTATGTGGGAAGTACTTCATTTCTTTGTTATTATTATTTTTAATTATTCTTTATCAACATGGGTAGAGCATTGATTCAGATAGACTGTCTTCACGTTCAGCCTAAGTGGGTACAGAAAGTACAGAAGTCTAAGACACCAAATCATGCATAAACTGAATTGTCAACAGAAGCATATGTAAGTAGACCATACAATTAAATGTTACTACTATTTTAACATACACAATCAATTTTTTAATTTTATTTTACCTATTTGTTGATCCAGTAACCTCCCTGGACACAGTTATCCATATTCTGGGATGACCCAGCATCATTTTCTAGTTAAGTAACTTACTCAGAGTAACACAGTAGGCACATGAACATGGAAGGAATCAGATACAGTTATAAACCACTTTCTAAAGTAGCTAATTAACATCTCAGAGCTATAGTCCTCTGCATTGTCAGACTGCTAATACTTTAAACCCTGGTATACCTGCCTTTTGCTTTAACCAACAATGTTGGTGACGTATACAGAAGATTTACCCACAGCTGATGTAGTTTAATCATGAGGTTGAAGCCTGAGTGATTAAACAAAGCCAGCCATAGGTAAATCTTCAATATACCACACCCAGGAGTCAGTTATTGCTATTATACAATGATATTATTTAAGAAAAAAATTGCTTTTCTTAAATAATGTTGGGAATTCAATAAAGCCTACATGGATTCATTTTCTGTCTAGGCATAGAGGCATGGAAGTAAGAAGCAGTGTGATCCAGTAAGCAAAGCTGAGAGGGCATGCACGAGTGTATCCATGGCATTCAAATCACCTCATAAGCAGGTGAACTGCATGCAAATGAGGGTGTTGGACCAATCCAGCAAGCAGATAGGCTTTAGTGCAGGCCCCATGTTGGTGTCCAAATTGTACATGGAAAAATTCTGAGTACATGAGATTAAAAAGTGAACAGGAGCTGTAAACGCCCAGTTAGAAGGACAGAAATAGAATAGCAGGCACATATATCTGCCAAACTATGCTCTGTGGACCAAAATGTAATGTAAAATAATGTAAAATATATATATTGTTTAATACTCATGTTAGCACAGTGTGCAGCAGTGTACAAACATGCCGTTATGCAAAGAGAAAATATTTAAAAGTGTAAAAATGAAAAAAAAATTGACAATAATGCATTGTAAGGCTTGCATGGAGTATGTACAATGGTAGATTTCTGTGGTTGCTAAGGAGGCAGGGTCTGGAATAGAGTGGTTTCTTGGTTGTGTGCATGGATTTGTATGCAAATGAGCTGTTGTTACTAAACAGCAAAAATAGGTATCCATGCCTGCAAATCACATCCCTGTAGCCCCAGAACCATAATGAGGCACATGCACAAACTAGGAACATCAAAGAGCATGTGTTTGGGCTGCTCAGGTAATGGTTATGGTGCCTAGATATATCAGGTGGAGTCCTGCAGTAGTGTCCAGCCAATGTGCACAGATGTTCACAGTATGTGCCATGCTACACAATATGATCCTGTGGAAACAGCTGCAGCAGGATCATCAGATGGAAGGGATACACAGCCCCCCACCAGTACCAAGGTCCCCACAGCCACACCCACAGGGGGACTCAGAAGAGGAACCCCCTGAGGCAGTCCCTGTAGGCAGACATAGGCATGCACAGTATGCCCTAGCCTTTGCCAAAAGACATGTATAGCAGATGCACTGACAACCTAGGATCCTAGGGACTGACACCTTACTCTGACTCACATACATAGTAAACAGGATGCCAGGCAGACCACACAACCTGTACCTAACTCTGTATTGGCTGTGTACTGCATACATCAAATAGAGTCATCCCTGAAACACAGGTCTCTCAACCACTGCATTTACAAGGTAAGTCACTGTCCTGTACAACAAATATATGGGGTACTAGACTATGGTAGTGTATGTATGGACCTGCTGCATGCATGCAAGGGAATAGAGTGGGCTACTAACAGTTACTTGGGATGACAGGTACTCTGGCTAGTACTGGGTGCCCTATAGTATGCATTAGACTACATGGCTGGAAACCCGACTACATATATGCAAGGGAAATGTCCAACAGTGGGGTCATAGGACAGATGAACAACTGTCAATGCCAGAGTCCCCTATCCCCAACACTTCAGTGTTCTCATAGAACTGCAGTAACAGTATGTTTGCAAGGATATATCAGCAGACCACACAATTCTAGGGTGTCACATAGAACCTGGCCACATGTTGTATTTTCTACAAAATGCAGGGGTTACAGTGTATGTCTGTATACTATTGATAGTGTGAGGAATTAAACCTCACTTTCTGGAGGCTGGTGTGACTCACTAGGCTAAGGAGATTGGCATGGTTGATGGTGTTAATGGTTCGAAGCTGGCCGCACCTACAACTTTTGCATGTGAGTTACTTGTATGATAGGAGTCCCACAGACTGTTATAACACCATAATCTGTTATTATGAGGAAGCTGGATAAACCCAGAGAACATGGGGTGACAGATGTCCAAACCTACAAACATTGTACATGCTCTGAGTAACCTAGAAGGTGGCTAGTATAACAGCAAATTGCAACAGATCAGATTAGCCGCAGTATGTAAAGACCATCACTTAAATGTGTCAGTACATACAACAATTCAGTTGACTGCATTTTATAATATATTACCAGAAAAACACAACTGTATGAGGAACAGAGCAGTCATATGGGGTGGAATACTGGACATTCTGCAAAATCATGTACAGTGAGAAGTATGAAGAATGTCACCCTGTGTGTGGTGTTACATTATGTACTCCAGTCACATCATAGCTTTCAACCTCTTAGAACAGGGAATCTGGACAAAGCCATGAACAATAGTGGGAGAAAGGCCCGAATATAAGGAGAAGGATTAGCTACTGGCCAGACAAATGTGTAAAGTTGATAGAATAATAGGTCTTGCATTAGCATGAATCTCCTAATGTGCATGGAATCAGTAACTCAAATGTCTCTCATTATTACCTAAGATCTGTCTATAATGTTTTGCCACTAATGTGCCAGAAAATCAAAATGCTATGTAAAACGTACCAAAAATATGACACAATACTTTACACATTATATTACGATCTATAGAGTTGATAGGTATGGGTCACATATTGCGTTCAGCAAACAGTTGGGGAATGCCTTGGATGAAATATCAGGGAGGTGCTGGATTGTGGAAACAGGTCCAGCAGCCAATTTGCTGCAGCACATAAAATCCCAGACTAGAGTACAGGTAGGTCTGGCCTGGAGTTACCTTGTAAGTACTGACAGTCACACTAGGCATGCTCCTACACTTAGCTAACTTGAGCCCGTGTCTGACGCCTCATCTGCGCAAAGAACTGTTATGTGGAAATATGTCTGTGCATGCAGACAGTTATGTATACATATCTGTCTCTCCCTACCTATCCCACATATGATTACCCTATCAGTATGTGGCACATACATATATGATAATAAGATACATATATGCATACACACACACACACACACACATATATATATATATATATATATATATATATATATATATATATATATATATATATATATATATATATATATATATATATATATACACACACACACACACACACTCACACACACACACACACACACATATATATATATATATATATATGTATGTATATATATATATATATATATATATATATATATATATATATATATAGAGAGAGAGAGAGAGAGCTAAATAAATGTGTACACTGATATGCACTCTTCAGATATATCTACATAACACAGTTACATAATGTACCCACACAGCAACAGTTAAGATGACATGCCTGTTATGTGTGTGTGTGTGTATATATATATATATATATATATATATATATATATATATATATATATATATATATATATATATATATAGATATACTGTTCCCCTTCAGAAGGTCGCATGGCTGGAATCTAGAAATTCATATGGTCGAGACCATATGCTCGAAATTTCAGAAGCTCGACCTTCTGAATGGGGATTGGCATACAGCACAGAATGGGAGATTTCCCTTTCTGTGCTGTAGTGTGATCGCAGAGTTGGAATAAATAAGTAGTGGGGGTTGCATGGGAGCTTGCCCCCTGCAGAAACATTGTTTTTCCCTTTCAGAAGGTCAAGCTTCTGAAATTCGAGCATATAGCTTTGGCCATATGAATTTCAAGTTTCCAGCCATTTGACCTTCTGAAGGGGAAACATATACACACATCTGTATATGTGTGAGGTGATATACAAATGTTCCCACTTGCATGCAGAATGCTGGGGTTATCTGCACCTACACATCGCAGCAGTCATCTGATGGCAACAGACTGAGGTTGCAAAATGACATAATCCACTCACCCCAGAACCCTGTGCCTGTGGAATGTCACCCTGTAGATAGACAACGGTGAGTAGGTGGTGTAATGTGCAATGGTTGTAACGCAGGTCTTGGACAGGCCATATTGTCACTGGCCAATTATCCACCTACAAAACTGCAACTGGCCAGATATGATGATACTGATAACTGTACAAACATAGCAAGGGTATTAACAGGTATCCCACTCCTGGCACACTAGATACAATAATAGCATTAAGCAGGTTCAGTCTGCAGACCACACATGCTGCCTATCACAAGGCCACTCATTATACTTCACAAGTACTTTGCCTGCATCAACATATACAACAGACATAATCTGTGCCACGTGCAGTAGGTACTGTGAGCTGTGGTTTGTAATACCTAGTTAAGTAGGGGTTCTAATCTCACATCCTCCAATGTGTGTGTGTGTGTGTTTGTGTGTGTGTGTGTGTGTGTGTGTGTGTGTGTGTGTGTGTGTGTGTGTGTGTGTGTGTGTGTGTGTGTGTGTGTGTGTGTGTGTGTGTGTGTGTGTGTGTGTGTGTGTATTAGTATATCACCTCAGAGCATTATGGACACGCTCATATGCTCTGTATCCTTGCAGTGGTATGCATTTTTGCCCTGTGACTGGTTGCTGGCCTCTAAACTCCCTACTCTAGAAGGACTGCTGATGTCATCCACCTTAAGAGCACTGGCTGATAATGTAGGAGCAGATCAGCAATGTGGCACATGTGATAAGTATTGTGAGCTATAGTGTGTAATACTATATAGGTAGGGGTTTTAATCTCACAACATCCAACTTCTGTGTATGTGTGTGTGTGTGAATATATTCCCTTGCAGCACTTTAGAAAAGCCCCTATGGGCAATCTCTGCACAATGGTTATGCATTTGCCCTCCACTGACTAGCTGATGGCCTCAACAGTGGCCTCTTTTGCAAGTCCTGCTGATGTCATCCACCTTAAGTGCAATGGCTGAGAGTGTAGTAGCAGGTAAACAGCATGGTGCATGCGATAAATACTCCAAGCTGTTGTGCATAATACTAAATAGGTTGTGATTCTAATATCACAGCTTTCCAACTCTGTGTGTTTGACTATATCCCCTTGCAGCACTTGGCTATCTCTATACAATGGCTATGCATTTTACGCCCACTGACTAGCTGCTGGCCTCAACAGTGGCCTCTGTTACAAGGCCTGCTGATGTCATCCACCTTAAGTGTACTGGCTGACAGTGTAGTAACAAGTAAACAGTATGGCGCATGGGATAAAGACTGCAAGCAATAGTAGTTAGGTAAGGGCTCTAATGTCACAGCATCCCACTCTATGTGTGTAAATATGTCCTCTGAGAGCATTAGAGACATGCCAATGTGGCCTACCCCTGTGTACTGGTTATGCATTTTACAGCCCTGTGACTTGATACTGGCCCTAAATGCCCTCCTCTGTATAAGCATAATTGATATCCACCACCATCTACAGTTGTACGTGCAGACTACCCAGGTGGCATGTATCAAGAGTAGTAGATTTTGTCACAGGGTATGAAAGCATGTTGACACTGCCTGTCCCCATTGTCCCTGGCATAATGTTCTGTATGTATGCACATAGGGAGCCATGCACATATACCGACATACCTTGTTGGCAAAATATCTCTGCTGTGCTGCCTTGCTATCCTGTACTGCTGTATTTCTGCCATGTGTCCATAGTTGCACCACTCAGACTCCTGGGACAAAAACATACAGAGCTCTATGACACATCTATCTTCTGTAACAGTACCACCAGTGTACCATCAGGCAACAAAGATACATGTACTCCTGACACATGCCAGAATACAGTACCTGCTGAGGCCCACAACAACTGCCATGACAAAACACTACTGCACTACACAAACACATGTAAAGTTATATGGTCACCCTGTGTATCAGACACATACAGTGGATATAAAAAGTTTATACATCTTTGCTAAAATGCCAGGTTTTTGTGATATAAAATATTGGACCACGATAAATCATTTCAAAATTTTTCCCAGCTTTAATGTGACCTATAACCTGTACAATTCAATTGAAAAACAAATCTGTTAGGGAAAAAAAAATTAAAATAAAAAATGTACAATAAGCTGGTTGCATAAGTGTGCACACCCTTAAACTAATAATTTGTTGAAGCACCTTTTGAATTAATTACAGCATTCAGTCTTTTTGGGTACACACCTGCCATCAATTAAGGAGACTCTGATTAACCTCAAATAAAGTTCAGCTCTCCTAGTAGGATTTTCTTGAAATGTACTCAGTTGCCTGCTGCAGAAAAAGCCATGGTTCACAGAGAGCTTACAAAGCATCAAATGGATCTCATTGTTGAAAGGTATCAGTCAGGAGAGCGGTACAAAAACATTTCCACAGCATTGGATATATCATAGAACACAGTGAAGACAATCATCAAAAAGTGGACAAAATATGGGACAACAGTGACATTACAAAGAACTGGATGTCCCTTCAAAACTGATGAAATGACAAAATGAAAACTGGTCAGGGAGGGTGCCAAGAGACCTACAGCAACACGGAAGGAGCTGCAGGAATTTCTGGCAAGTACTGCCTGTGTACTACATGTGACAACAATATCCAGTATTCTCCATATGTCTGGGCTATGGGGTAGGGCTGCAAGACGGAGGGTTTTTCTTATACAGAAAAACATCCAGGCCCAGCTAAAATTTTCAAAACAATACATCAAGTCTCCCAAATGCTTGTGGGAAAATTTGTTATGGTCTGATGAGACCAAGGTTGAACCTTTTGGCCACAATTCCAAAAGATACGTTTGGCACAAAAACAACCCTTCACATCACCAAAAGAGCCCCATCCCCATGGTGAAGCATGGTGGTAGCAGAATCATGCTTTGGGGTTGCTTTTCTTCAGCTGGAACTGGGGCTTTAGTCAAGGTGGAGGGAATTTTGAACAGTTCCAAATACCAATCACTTTTAGCCCAAAACTTTCAGGTGTCTGCTAGAAAGCTGAAGATGAAGAGAAAGAGGAATTTCACCTTTCAACACAACAATGACCCTGAGCATACATCCAAATCCGCAGAAGAATGGCTTTACCAGAAGAAAATTAAAGTTTTGGAATGGCTCAGTCAGACCTCAGACCTAAATGCAACAGAAAATCTGTGGGGTGACCTGAAGAATGCTGTGCACAAGAGATACCCTCACAATCTGACAGATTTTTAGCACTTTTGTTAGGAAGAGTGGGCAAATATTGCCAGGTCAAGATGTGCCATGCTGATAGACTCCTACCCAAGAAGACTGAATGCTATAATCAAATCAAAAGGTGCTACAACAAAGTATTAGTTTAAGGGTGTGCACACTTATGCAACCAGCTTATTGTACATTTTTTATTTTTTTATATTTTGCCCCAAAGATTTGTTTTTTTTTCAATTGAATTGTACAGGTTATCAGTCATATTAAAGGTGGGAAAAATTTTGAGATTATTTATTGTGGTGTCATTTTTTTTAAATCACAAAAGCCTGGCATTTTAACAGGGGTGTGTAAACTTTTTCTATCCACTGTATATGCAGGTCTCCACATCGATGGCATGGATGGCAGGGATATGGCACATGTATCATTACATTCACAGGGTGTGGTGGTGCCAGAAGCATAGGCTAGCCAAACAGTTGACAGCATGTGTGTAAGTCAAGAAGGCGTGCAGTTGACATGGGTCATGGAGTGGTGCCATATGTCTGTATGTGACAGTGGTGTGCAGTGTATGCATGTACACAGTCAACCTCAGTGCTAGCCCTACACATGTGTATGGTAGACAGCTGTGGACTGTACATGGTAGAGTGGACCGTTTACTGTATCCAGTCATGAGCATGGGAACTGGCTCCTCCATGAATAGTATGGGCAGCACCATGTCCAAGGTCAGATGTGGTGCTAGTACCTGATGGTGACTGTTGTCTGCTCCACCTGTGTCCCCCACAGGACCTCGCAGGACCACATGCCCATGGCCTGCCACATCATGGTGGGGACAGCACACCTCCCTCTGTAGCGCTGGAGGTGCTTCCACTACAGGAATGTGAGTGTGCACGGAAACGTGGACTACCAGCAGATGGTGTTGCTGGCCTACCTCCATGTGTATGACGCCCAACCCCAACCACACATTCCAGCACATGCAATGTGCTCTCAAAGACAGACACTGTCTGAGCCCACTGATTGCCCACTACATCAGTGAAATGTTCCATGGTGTCACAGATGCAGTGGAGGCAGTCATAGATGCCCGACTGTGCTGGATCCATAACCCTAAGCATCTGTCTGGTGTTGTATTCAGCTCATGCCTGTGCCTCCATGACAGTCCAAAACATGCGTCAAGTGACCTATGATGTGATACTTGCAACAGGAAGTGGATGGGCAGCAGTCCTCCTTCGAGCACCCCTGTCAATCTCCCTATGTGGGACCTCGCCAGCTGTCTGGATCTGGCTAGTGTCTACACTCACTGATGCCATAGTTCTCACACAGTCCTGTACTTTGTCACCACCCTCTGATTCTCCAATATCTGTGGCATCTGGTGATTGTTTGTGTGTGTGGGCATATTGACTGTGTGTGGGGACAATGGGGGCAGAAGAGGGATGTCAACCTCTGGGACAGTTTTAGAAAACTGACTACCCCACTTGTGCCTTACTATGGCCACCATGATCATCAGAGTCTGATGAAACACTGATTTCAGGTTGTGAGGGGAACAGACTCCAAACCCTTGTTCACCTGTGCGAAGCAAGTCAAAAGCAGTATATTACCACCTGCACTATTATGCATAGTAATCCACACAGACTCATACAGATGAAGATCCACAACTTCATCACATGTCCCACATCTTCTCATCACTGATCCCATGCACAACACACACCCACAACAACATACACAGACAACCCCTGCCCTGTATAACATGCACGTCAGCTACATCTGTGCAATGTTGCCAGTTCAATACACCTGTGAGGTATGCAATATGACAGTGTATGTGACAGAAATACACAGTAACCCAGTAAGCCTATCTTGACAATGCTATGTCAGTTGAAGTACCACTGTCTCAACTATGTATCTTCTCCCTATTGTGTCTGAATGGGCATCTTGGAGTAATTGCCTCATGTACTCCAGGCTGCATAGTTGCTCATATATATAAGTGCAAACACATTAATGTTTGTACAAATACACACCTGCCATTTCCTAGGCTATGTACTGTAGTTAACTGCTCCAAAATGGAGCATACAATTATTCTACTCTAGTTAAGCAGAACACTTGTGCAAAAGGCAAAATCATTCTTAACATTCATAGGTTATATCTGATCAGGCAAAACAATATTATGACACCTACCAGGTACAGGACCACAAACTCTGGGCACACTTGCTGTACCTGTGAAAAGCTGAGGGAGAGGTATTTTCAGCAACACAAAATGTTGCAGTGTTACAAGGTAATATGTCTGTATATTCACATGTATAGTAACTAATGTGATAATGGCTATATTGCTGTCATTCTGACTATGTGTGCACAAGGTTACACTTCATAATCTCGAAATACTGAAATCTCAAATTTCAGTATTTTGAAACTATAAAGCTGAACCATTCACAATCCCGAAACCCACAATCACAACTCACACAATCATGAACATACATATGCCATACACCACATAACACACACACACACCATTCAAACCACAGCACACAAACCACACAACCCTTACACTGCATGTAAGCAGGGGGCAAGCCCCTCCACACTCCCCATGTGGGGAGCTACACCCCCATCCTACTTATATATACCAACTCTGAGATCACACATAACAAAAAAAAAAAAAAAATCACACCATGGCATTCTACACTTGCTCAGACACACACACGCACACACATACACACACACACACACACACACACACACACACACACACACACACACACACACACACACACACACACGCACAAATACACATCACACATACACAGACACCAACAAATCCAACATGCACAATCATACTTACACCTCCCTACCCTTACCCACACATACAATGTACAAAAACACACACATACACTCACTCATCTTCAATTTCAGACACCATACCAGCCAAACACTTCACGTAACATACTGGAAATGCATAAGCACGAGATTTCATCAATTCGAGATTATGAAGTGAAACTGTGCACAAGTGTGGTGAAAGGTCAATCCCCCCTCCAATGTAGATAGACCTGATACCCATGTACTTGTCTGTAGAACCTGCCACAATGACCGCAGATGTATTATACTGGTGAACACAGTTGGCTTACCTGGATGATCCTCTGATATGGACGTTGTGTCAACCACCTCCAGAATGTATGGATTGATGGTTGGCTGGGAGCTGTGGGTTGATCCTAGGTTCACCAGGAATTCCTCTGTGGCTGAGAGTGGTTGTTGTGTTGCAGGCCCTCCACTGGTGGCAGCACAATCCCTGGAACAGCAGTTGCCCTTTGATGTGTAGAATCGACCATGTCTGTGGCTCTGTGTCAAACTTGCTCATAGGGCCTGTCCTGTTGGCCAATTTCATTAACAGCCCTCACAAGGATGGCCCACAATGCAGCCTGCTGTTCTTGATTGTGGCAACCCCTTGACACCAGGATGCTATGCTTGAGTCAGATGGCATCCACTATAGCGTAATTTTCTGCAGATGAAAATGGAGAATGTCTCTTTTGATACATCATACCTGAAAGACAACTACAGGGGAACATATTACAGGACCAGATACATAGATATCCATGATGTACAGACCCTGCACAACCAAAATGGGCTGCAATACCCACTGTTCCCTCACACATCATACCCATCAGTCTATCAACACACTACATGTGTGACTATCACCAAGACAGTAGCAAAAACTGTTATGTCCCTGTGTGCCATGACAGAATCTGCTGTATGTCTCTACACCCATCACTACAGTCTACTGTGGTGTGTCTCCTATGGGAAAAGTCCCACTACTACGTCATACATCAACTGTCAGACAAATAACTGTGTGCTATTACAACTATATGGGGACAATCAGCAACACCAGTGTGCCACAATGACAGATAGCAATGCAAAACTGCTGTAGTATATCTTCCCTGTAGGCATCATACCTCTCCTCTACAGAGAAGTTTCTGGAATGTGAACATGTGCCTCATAGATGTGGTTCTTTTGGCACACAAATGTGTATGTCTGACAAATGGTTGGTCAATCTCTGATGGTTGTTCTCAGAATATAGAGAATATGGCTGTCACATGCCAGAACCCCACAGAAAAACTTATGCTACAGTAATATCTGTTAGTCTATTCATACTTTACTTTGTATGGTCAATATGTATACTCTGTCGCTGAGTTTGGACCTATGTCCTTCCACTAATTTTGGCTATGACCTGAATTCCTGCTGTAAGAGGTTGACAGGTATGTTAGCCATAGCTCTCATACATTGAGGTACGAATGTCAACAAAACACTGACCTTGCCAGAGTACATCAGGGACAGTCAAGAATACCTTTACATTGTCAGAACTATTTATGTGTGATATTGACAGACTGAGAGGAGGTGAATTACAGTACATCCTTCGAAATTATAGCTGTGTGCACCCTTACTTACTGTGAATATGTCTAACTCATAATCCACTAGCTTTCCTACAACAGCTGACCATTGTAGGTGGGAGTAACAGGGGCAGAACTGGGATTTGATTGAAAGCAGGGATGGTTGAGTGGCCTGCCTGTAGCTGTTGGACAGCAGAGTATCACCAACATGTCAATACCGTAGATGTACTACAGGCCTACTGTTGTAATCTCTATTCCCCATACCTCCATCCTCTCATCTGCATCCCATTATATGGGGACATGTATTACATACTTGGTAGACTGAAGTAATCCTAAGTTGACCAGAACCTCTGCAAACAGCTTGCAAAACCATTGTCTGTCTGAGTAAAGTAACATACAGCACTGTTCCCCATAAGCAGGTGATTGCCGTTTATAAGTAATGCTCATTAACAGGTGCCTGTGCACCAATCTGTTGCACAGACTTGCTAATTGTTTCTAGAACAGCTGGGTTGCACTGTCATTCGCCAATAACAAGGCACCACAGTGCAATATTTAAGGACTTCTTGTAGGCCTTGGCTCCTTTCTTAGTCTTTGAGATGGATATTAGTGAGGTGTGGAGACTATAGCATCACAGAGGGTAGGTACAAATACTGTCCACTGTTGAGATTTATGAGTTATGTCCATAGTTTTACATAATACATTTGGCCATTGTCCCATGACATTGTGATTATCTGGCAATTCAGTAGTAAACATTGTGGGTTGTAGTCAGTAAGGAAAGACAGACATGTAAGTGTTAGACGTCATACCAATCAGGATATGCATGCCGATGCAGTAGCTGCTATTCTATCAGCTCACTATCTTTGTAGGGGCAAACTGAGAAACATGTCTCTGATGCTGGTCCTTTGCCCTCTCAATCTTTATGTATGGTTTTGTCTGGATACCTTGTACTAGGAGGTTGTGAGGTATGGTAGGTCTTTAGCAGCTAGGTTAACATACAGCTGAGTATTTTCCAGGCTGCAGCTGCTGCTGCAGCCTAGGAAACACGGTGAGATTGTGAACACTTTGGAGGACAGCAAGCTGTACATGTAACTGAGGCATCAATGTCAGCTCTGTCATTACAGCAGAGCTAGGGTAAGGGTACCTTTTACAGTCCACTCGAGGCATGTGCTTATGGTACATCTGTTATGTAACAGTGCCAATCACAGAGTAGTAGGCAATATATACCTAGGCTATATGAATATGTGCAGTGTGTCTCTACCTACAGGCCTTTGACTTGCAAACATGTGTAGAAATTAATTCAGTAGCAGCAACCTGTGTGGGTTAAAACTGCATGTCTCAGTCATTACTTGCTGTGTTCACAACAATGTAATCGAAATGCAACACACTGGACTCAAACCCAGGACTGTGGGTGGCAAAATATACAGCATGCAAGGCATTTAACAGACTGAGCTACTGAGTCAGTGCAGAATCAGCTTTATTTGCAAGATGTGCATACATACAGTCTGTGACACACATTGTCTGCATCTTTCATTATGTGCATGGCTTTCAAAGGCAGTTGTTCTGCAGCAGGGTCCCAGTTCTACACATGTACTTTGCCATTGTTGCATTAGCATGTGTGTTTAAAGATGTTGCTGATAAAAAGGTACATTTATCTGCTATCCCAGGCCTCACGCACATCCATTATTATTTATTTGGCTGTGTACTGGTGTCCTTTTTGCATCAAATTCCTGGGGACACCCCCATTTTTCTCAGTAGATATACTTGCAGTCTGTCAGCAGCAATCAATATATTTTGCTGCAAACAGCTGCTTCATTTAAGAGCTGAGTGGCCTAGTGAGCTTATGCACTATATCCTAGTTGATAGGGGCATGGGCTTGAGACTTGACAGGGGTTGCTGTTCTGTACATGTGCCTAACACTGTGAGAAACACATAAGATCATTAAAGCACTTCTGAGCAGGTTTGCATGCTGAGCTACATCATGACATACCACTTAGCTCTGTGCAAACCCATGCTGAAAATTTAAAAAGAAAAAGGAGGTGATAGGACAGTGGTGAAATAGGGGCAAGTAGGGGAGGAAACATACTGAAAGGCAGGTATGGATATGCAGAACAGGTGTAAGGAAGAACCATAGCTTTCCATTTCTTGAACAACAGCTGTGCAGTTTCACAGAATTTGTGGATGAATTTGGACTCTCAAACCCCAGAGAGGGGGGTGAAGACATAAATGTGTTGTCAAGCCAATTGGACCACATTAGTTGTGTTCAGTGGACACGTTTGTGAAATGGGGTGCTATTTATGGGGAGATACTTTTATTATGAAACAGCTGCACCTTTTTTTTAAGGAGACAGTAGAATGTTGGGGAAGGGGGGTCTACTTCATGATGTCGAAAGCTGACAATATCGAAGCTGATATTGTCGGCACCACAAAATCAAAAGTGCAGAACATCGTGCAGGTAAACAGAAATCTCCGTAGGAGGAGATTTCTGTTTACCTCAATGTAGTGCAGTCTTGGAGTTGGAATATTTAAGTAGGGGGTGCAGGGGAGCTTGCCCTCTGCCTACGCTAGTTAGTTTTTATTTTTGTTTTTTTTTTTTTAAGCGTCATTCAATGTTTTACTACATCGATCACTAGAGGTCAACCTCTAGTGATTCGATGTAGTAAGATTTCAATAACATGATATAGACGTGGGAAGGGATATAGGTACATGTGTGGAGGTAAGTTGGGTAGGAAGGGATGCAATTGCAGACAGACAAGACAGACAAGACAGACAAGACAGCAGACAGTGATAGTGAGTGACTCATGAGGGGGTAAACACCTTGGATGGGCAGGATGTTTTGCAGAATCCGAGAAGCATGGGCATCCAGACAGCAGCAGCATAACTGAGCTCCCCACTCATGGGCAGTCAACAATGCTCCTTCACTGCCCTGAAGGTGGCTGTGCTGGAGGCTGGGCACCAGGGTCAGCAGGCCCCACTAGGTTGTTGAATCTGCCCTCAATCCAGTGCAGGCATCATTCTTAGCCCCTATGAACTATCCTGTGCACCATTGCTGGTAGTTGATCTTGAGTGACTGGCGCCCCTCCAGCACCGCTCCCAGTGGGGCCTGGCCTCATTTCCTGAGGTTTTTCCACCCAAAAGTGGTTCAGGGCAAGTGGAGGGGGCACCACTGGCCTGGGTCCAGATGCACTGGAACCTGGTGCCACAGCAGACTGTGTTAGGCTAGGCAGATCAGCAGGAACTGGCCTTCCCTGATTTGCTGTGGTAATGGAGGTGAATCAATACATTTAGGTTAGTTATGAACAAAGCCATTGTTTGTAATAGCATGCCAGAACACTGGAAATAACCCAATCACATTTCAATGCATATTATATGGAGCACAACAATAAATAATATAACAGTCAGTATATTAATAGCATGCCAGTAACATTTATGGTATAAGGCCAACAACATAGGTATTTAACAAGATATGTTAATATGCAACCATTACAATACATAACAATAGTAAATCACATGACCCAAAATAAAGTTTAATGTAACAACAGATGTTAATAGTAAACCATAATCAATGGATAACAATAATAAATAAATGAAGATAAGGGGTGGGGTGAGAGAGAAATGCACACTCCATTAATACCATTATAGTCTATTTCATGTAGAACAGTACTGCTATCAGTTCTACAGGTCTGTCCTTTCTTTATGTTTACAAGTGGACTATAGCTGCTGTAGCATGTACATACCTCTCAAGCCATCCACATAGGGCAGTATGGGACAAGCTGTAACAGCTGCGGAACTGCAGGTAGTAAACTACACAGAACATTTGCCCATCATGTGGACCTATATAACTACCAACGTGTACTATGGGCTGATGTAGTGATACATTCCTGGTTAGATACTTATGTCGATTTTAAATGTGTGACAGCAGGATTATGCAGTACTAATTACATTCTGTGACAGGGTGACACTTGAAAGACATATATGTGTACAATACAAAAACTATACTACTATCATGCCTTGCTTGACATGCATGGGGATAGAACCCAATAGCAGTGACTGCAGAGGACATCTGCATCTAATGTATTAGCTGACTGCAGCAACCTTAAAAGACACTCCAGGCATATAGACACACCAATCATTACATATTTTATTTGTTTTATTTTATTTTATTAGTATTATATTTAATTCCTTTATTTTATGCTATAGATTCACATACCTGGTAATGATTTTAACAGTCTATGACATCTAAGCACACAATTATTTACCCAGACTATGGGCTAACTCACTCATTTTCCTGTAGTTCCTGTGGAGAGAAAATCTGTAATCATTTCATGACTGCTACTGTAATATATAGTGCTACAGTGCAGTGGATTCAAACTCAGGTCTGTATGTTGCAAAATATACTTCAGACAGAGCATTTAACAAACTGAGCTACTGAGTCACTGCTGTTTGCTTACTGACTGTTATTTGTCTAGAGCTCACCTGGAACCAATATATGACCTGGTATTAGTAGTACAGTTTTATAGTAGACTGCAGTGACAGTTGAACACAGGCATGAAACTCAAGCATGACAAAGACAGTAGGTAACCTATGCATTACTACATAGAATGCAGGTGTGCACAATATATTGTTAGTGGGTTGGAATATCTGTGATGTCTACAAACCATATCAGATTTTTGGATTGGCTAGCTCACCCATATACCTTTGCAGACAGTATATTTGCAGTCTACAGCTATTACACTGTTATACTTGCATGCAGTACCATACCTAGGATCCTGAATGCATATAGCTGAAATGCAATGGTTAAAACAAAATAATCCTGATATACACAATATACCCCAGGTGTTACTGCCTCATGCATTACTGGGGAATATGTGTCATAATTAATTTCTTGTAAAACAGCTCTGAATCTACATTTATTGCACAACACTCTTTATTAGATATACCTTGAGGCAGGCATTGGTATTGTTTTGTGTTTTTGTTGCAGAACAGTTGTCATAATCAGTTTAATGCAAATCAGCCCTAATTCCACACATATTGCACAACACAGCTTTATTAGAGCTATCTTAATGGATTTACTGGTATAGTTTCATGTTTTTATTGCACAGTAGTTGTAATGCAGGTGTTGCAATACAGCTGTAATTCCACAGTTATTGCAATAGAAACTGTATTTCATTTACTTTAGCAAAGTTAATACTTTACTCTTCCCTGCTTATTTCACTGCAGTTGTCAGTAGTCACTTATTGAAGTACAGGTCTATGTCCACATTCACTGAAACACAATCTTTACTGTATATACCTAATGGCAGGTAATGCTTTACTCTTTCTTACTTATCTGACTATAGATTGCAAAATACAACTGTACTCACCACACTCACGGTGCAACCTGGCCAAGCACCCAGCATGTGCCTCAACATTGCAAACCCTCACCTCTCCAGCTACTGGGAGAGAAGGACATCATTATGCATACTAGTTTAGCAGATATTCCAGATTAGATGTTGGTGAAGCACAGGTAATGGAACTTACATACATGTGGGACATTCCCAGCCCAGATTTCTTGCACCCAGGTGTCCAAGAGAGCCTCCTTCCTTCTTTTCAGTTCATCATGGTGGTGATGACACTACTCACCTGTGTGGAGTATACCAGTTGCACTGGTGAGGTCCTTTGCCAGCCAGTCCCAGGCCACTGCCTTGAACTCTGAGCCTTGGTAACCTTCCTGTATCAGCCAGCCCTCATGGTTTTTTACAAGGAGTCCAACAATGAACCCAAACTCCTGAATGCCCCAACACTGCACCCGAAAGCACAAAGCCTCTCCAACACCTGCCATAGTGCATCTCTCAGTGAAAGCACTCCAATGGATTGACCTGCATTTCTGCCTGTTGAGCTTAATATAGCCTGTTCTTCTGCCCTTATGTGCCATTGGGCAATTTTTAAAAATGCAGTGTGTCACTTGGCACCCCACAAATCAGTGCAGCTGAGCTGAGCAGTGCTTAAACTGGTAATGCTTAGCAGTGCTTCGCAATGCACAAACCAGCTAAGCAAGGACAAGCAATGTGAAGCACTGCTAAGCAGTACATAAATAGAGATTGTTTAAGCAGTGCTTAGCAGGTCTTAGCAGAGCTTAGCTGAGTGCAGCAGATCAGGATTGCAAAAATAACCACAATAATTTGTCTTTGAAAAATAAATATTTAAATTGCTTTCCATGTATTCAAACACTGCACCTACTGCCCATAAGGCCATAACTCTAACCACTTGGCTATGCGGATATTTGGCATGCTGCTATGCTTTTACATATACCTCTGAGCTAACTTTAAGTACTGCTAAGCACCATGCCATACCACACAAACCTGCTAAGCTATGCTTAAAATTGACCTTTGCATTACAAAGTGAATGCATCCGGTTTCTATTTTTAGATGCCTGGCATGTGTCAATTTCTGCCCTCCGTGATGCACAAACTTAAAAAAAAACAAACAAACATAATTAAATACATTGATATAAAGCACTTGGACAATGCAGGGGGTGTGTTACTCATCTGCGGACACAGTCGCACACTCCCTACACTGATTCAATAACCGTGTTCCACATGTCTCCTTCAGCAATGCATCATCATTAATATACATGACATGCTAACGGGGGAACAGTGTACACAGACACGGTAACATCTGTGCAAGCTCCACACTATGCCTACATGGATTTTACTAAATCTGGGCAAATGTCTTTGTATAATGGGTCTGTTGTGTTCTTCTGCTTTCATTACATATCCTGCTGCTTTTTTATGTACTGTACTTGTGCATGGGACCTACATTCTCATGTACTGTGCATGCATATCGGACTTACATTCAAGGAAGCAACAGAGAAAGAAAGCCAATGTTGCTCTTTTTTTAAAGGTATGAGAGACAGGTACGTTTCTTCAGTTTTGAATAACATACCTGATTTTCCTCGTATTTTCTCCATCCTGTCTCTCTGATAACTCCAGACTGTCTGAATTTTTAATTGTATTATTATTATTTTTTTCTTTTTGGTGAAGACAACTTAAAAGGTTATAGCATATATTAATGGAAGAAAGTCCAGGTGACAAGACCTTTTTCCATTAGTACAAGCCCAATTTATAATAGGCACCCTGATGGGGTTGACCAATCGGCATGCTCATTTTTGAATGTTAATGGCCAGTCATTGTATAATTGTGCATATCTAACATTCTATTTGGAAGTGCCATAAACAGTATCAATGTGATGTAACTTTCTTAAGGAACACTTCAGAAATGCTACTGGGAATTGAAATTTGGTTCACCTCCAATGTTCACTGTAGCTAGAAATGGTTATGTAGTACAGCCGGATGGCACGTGGCCATATATGTCATCCTCCTGGTTTACAGTCATCTTCCCATATCTCACTCAGCAGAGTCACAGTAAAGTGTATGGCGTCATAGGTTCATAGGTAAGTACTAGGCTTGCTGCTCTTGTGAGGCATTGTAAGCCCAGCCAATTTCCTTTTTTTTGTGCTCAAAATAACCTATCCTATTTTGTTATAAATTGTCCTTACCAATCCCATGGTTGATAGTTATATATTACACCTAATAAGAATAACTGGGATTATACCATAGATAATTGGGTCTATATCACTTGATCAAATGATTAATTGAGTGAATTGCTATTTGTCGAACCCAATTTAGCAAAGGCTCAATTAAACAAATGATCATTTAAGCAAAACGTTTCTTAGAAAAAAAAAATCTACTGGGACAGCAAATGACCATAATTAATACACAAACATTTAAAACTCTGCAAAGTGAAGGGATTTGTCCCTCACCCCCCCCAAACTAAATACACCAACTCCAAGATTGCACTACAGTGGGGAAAAGGGCACATTCCCACTGATGGCCAACTACGTCCTTGCCCTAGGAACCTATTCACTTAAATGATTGTTCATTTAATTGAGGCTTTCCTGTATTGGGTTCAATGAATAGCAATTTGCTCAATTAAGCATTTGATCAAGTGATATATCCCCAGATAATTTGAGGGGACTCATGCATGGGATAAAGCATGTAGGGGTTGCCTATGTCCATTAAGAGTACGGGGGCCATGCTGAGGTAAGTTTTCTGTTTCCCATGCATAGATGTAAGTTCTCAGATGCATAGCTCTCAACCTCTTAGCACAAAAAATCTGAGCAAAGAGAATAATAGTGGGGGGGACAAAGCCCCAAAAATAGAAACCCATTTTAAATATTGCTCTTAGAAACTTAATAAGTTGCTAGAATAAAAGGTTTTGTGCTACCATGAATGTTTTGAAGGTTACAAAGTCTGAAACTTAAATACCTGTCATTATTTAGTGAATTTAATCCTTACTGATTTGCCACAAAAATCCAGAAAACCACAAATTTTATGAGGAACAGACCCCAAAATAAGAGGCAAAATTTTGAACATTCTGTGAAAAACTGGACAGTTGAGAGGTATGATCAGATGTGTACAAATAAAAATGACAAGACCTGAATATAAAAAGCTTAGCATGTCAAAGATAAAATTCACAAAAAGCACACTAATGATAACACAATTTAATGATAAAATAGCAGGCACCAGAAAGTCAGAAATGCACTTGACATAAGTAAAAGAACAACATATCATCACTTAAAAATTGCAAAAGTCAAATAACACAAGTCAAAAAAGCATAACTTCAGGAAAAAAAATGGAAAAAATATTGGTTTTATATCAATTTGTTCCAAGTTAGTATGACTTTAGGGTGAGAATATTTAGAAATTGAGAACAGAGAGATAAAATGGTCAATCCTAATGCAGAAAAAGTCTTAAATCTACTTACATATACTTTTTGCATCAATCTGAGTTAATTTGTAATAGATGAGTGTTAATTACACTATTTGTTGCTTGCACCAGTGTCAGCTTTCACAGGACATTCTGTTTTTATTATTATAAATAATATGTAGTGAATTTTGCAATCAATTATCTTTTAAGATCCAATTTTATACTTTACAATAATTCATGTTTCTTTAAACAGAAGTTTGTTCAGGCATTGCACATCCCATATAAATGCATGCCAAAAGTTTAACTGAAACATACTAATTAACTGAACAGAATAGTGCATTTTCAAAAATACTTAGATGTCTAGCCATTTACAATAAAGGTTTAAATATGCTTAACAACAATAACAGTAAGAAATAGCTAATTGTTTTAAAGTTCAGGCATTTCATCTAATGATTTCTGTTTTGTAATGTTAATCCAGTTACTAGAACAACACCTGAGTTTTGATTCCTAATTTAATTCTTGGCATATTGAATATTTGAATGCATGTGTGTTGCATTTAATGCTACTACATTTTGTAAACATTAATGATATATTGTCAAAAATCCAAAATACTGCTCTCACTGGTAAATGCTCTTGTGAAAACAACCAGTATATATATATTAAAAACGTAGCACAAGAGCAAAAGCAAGGGTCAAATCTAATATTCAAAGCCAGATGCTTTTATTGGTAGAACAATGGATAAGCGCTTTCACTATAAAATAGCTTCATCAGATCACAGTGTTTACTGAACATGAACAGTTTAAATACTAAAACACATGGTGAGTACAATTCAAATGAACCGATCATCATCACACATCAATTAGTTCATTTAACATTTAAAGCAGCAAATACAAAAGTATATCAGTGCATTCATTACTGCTAATAATCATGTAAAAATAAATATATATATAAAAATATATATGAAAACTAACTCCATTTAAAAGGTGCATCCTTTAAATACAACAAGAATTTTATTATTAAAATAAATTATGAAGATATTTATATATATCTCTATTATAATTTAAAATAAATAAATATTCTCATATCTTTATGTGTCTGCGTTTTCTAAGTGCAGGTTTGATAGAGATTTTGTCATTTAGTCCTGAGCCTCTATCTGCTCTTAACAAAATAATCCAGTTATTTTCCTTCTCCTCTGTATATGTCATTATATTACCTCCTCTTGCATTAGGTTCTATTACTTCTAGTACCCTAAATTGAAATTCATGTTGAATGTTGTGTAAGACAGTGTGCTTAGCTAAAGCATTCTGTGTATTACTTTTTCTGATGTTATAAATATGCTCTCTTATCCTGTCACATAGTGGGCGGTTCGTCTTACCCACATAAAATGATGAACATATTTTGCAAACTGCCAGGTAAACAACGTTAGGTGTCATACAATTCGCATGTGTTCTAAAATAAAATGTTTTACCATTATCTGGATGGATAAATGTGGTATTGCTATCAATATAACAACAAAAGTTGCAATGACCACATTTTTCTGTATGTCCTGAACTAACATGCTGTATAGCTTTCTTAGGATAACAGAGGAGTCTTTTTAAGTTGTTTCTATTCCTATATATAAAAGAGGGTTCTTTGCCAACTATATTAGAAATCTCTTCATCAGCCTTTAGTATATCCCAGTGTTTACATATGATATTCTTGACTTCAAATAAGTCTGTTGTATAACTTGTTGCAAATTTGACATTCAAAGGTGTCGGAAGAATATCAGTTCTGATGACATCCTGTACTGGACCAAAATAAGGTTTACCTCTAACATCACATGAATCAAGGGCTTCAGTGGTGTATTGATCTATTTCACTAATTTTGTAGCCCCTATTCTTTAATCTATTCCGTTAACATGACAGATCTTTTTCTAAGCCTATTTCTGACAGATTTAGCCTAGAACATCTTAAAGATTGTCCTTTAATTATATTTTTAAAAATATGGGGTGGATGCATACTTGTCCTATGTAGTAACATGTTACTGTGACATGGTTTCCGATATACCCCTGTATTGATGAGACCATTGTGTAGCCTTTCTTCATAAACATCTAGGAACACCACTTTCTCATAGGAGTATTGCATAGTGAACTTCAAACAATTTGTCAAGCTATTCATGATATTTAAGAATTTTTCTAAGTTATCTACTGTTCCATTCCATAGAAAAAAGACATCGTCTACAAATCTACGAAAGAAGATGACATAATCCTTATAAAACTTTTCTTTAAACAAAACGTCTTGTTCCCAAAATGCTAGAAACATGTTGGCGTAGCTGTTGGCACAAGGAGTGCCCATCGCTACGCCTTCATGTTGCTTAAAAATCTTATCATCAAACATAAACATGTTATTATAAAGCACAAGTTCAAGAAAATGGACAATCAGATCTATCAACAATTCAGAATAGTCACTACACTCTTTTAAATAATTTGTGACAAAAGTTAAACCTAGTTCATTAGGTATTACAGTGAACAAAGACTGTATATCTAGAGTGACAAAATAGCAAGCATTAATATTGTCACAATGTGTGGTACATTCATAGAGGTCTACCAAAAATTGCTTTGTGTCACGTAAGACAAATTTATTTTTATTCAAAATAGGTCTTAAATGCTTCTCTATGAATACTGATAGATGTTCAGTAACCCACCCTCTTCCAGATACAATGGGCCTCATTGGTTGGTTACTTGAATCTTTATGTAACTTGGGAAGTCCATAAATTAAAGGCAACATTGGTTTCTCAACCATAAGGTATTCATAGGTATTTCTATCAATTAAATTACTTTTGTAAATATCAGTAAGAGTGTCAAATACATACCTACAGGTGTCATGAACATCTGATGTATTAATGATACCATAAAATTTGTCTTGTAACATATCATGCATAGCATTCATGTAATGTTCTTTGTCCAGGACGACAACACCAGAACCTTTATCTGCTGGCCTAACTACAATATTCTTATTTAATTGCAAATTATTCAAGCTTTTTCTTTCATTAAATGTTAAGTTATCTGATTTCTTTAATTTATTATATGTCTTAGTTTCATAGTAGTGATGCAACTCTTCCTCAGTTACTTTCAAAAAAGCCTCTACTAGAGGGTGATTTATGGGTACATAATCACTAAGATTCTTGAATATGGGGCCTTCTCTGACAATACTATCATTATCCTTGAAGTTATATTTCAACATTAAATTCCTACAAAATATTCTTAAATCCATAATTGTGTCAGTAAGACAGCCAGTTGTCTTCGGTATATAATTCAGGCCCTTACTTAACAAAGAAATGTCAGAATCAGTTAAATCAACAGAAGAAAGGTTAAACACTACCTTTTCTTTACTCACATTTTCTTTATCATGGTGTTGTGTAAAAAAGTTTTATATTGTATTTATAATTCTTGTTGTATTTAAAGGATGTGCTTTTTAAATGGAGTTAGTTTTCATATATATTTTTATATATATATTTATTTTTACATGATTAGTAGCAGTCATGAATGCACTGATATACTTTTGTATTTGCTGCTTTAAATGTTAAATGAGCTAATTGATGTGTGATGATGATCGGTTCATTTGAATTGTACTCACCATGTGTTTTAGTATTTAAACTGTTCATGTTCAGTAAACACTGTGATCTGATGAAGCTATTTTATAGCGAAAGCGCTTATCCATTGTTCTACCAATAAAAGCATCTGGCTTTGAATATTAGATTTGACCCTTGCTTTTGCTCTTGTGCTACGTTTTTAATATATATATACTGGTTGTTTTCACAAGAGCATTTACCAGTGAGAGCAGTATTTTGGATTTTTGACTTTTTATCTTGGTTTTTACTGCTCACAACGGAGTAAGGTGACTTTCATACTGTGCTGTTGCCATTTTCGTTTACTACAACGTTAATTTTGTGATTATCGAGAAAATGTTAAGCATAGAATTAGATTATGTGCCCAGAAGTGAACACCGGGGCAGAGAAACACTCGAAACCAGATTTCGTAAACATTTGAATGGAATTTCCATCCTTCTTGGTTTGTACTTGATGATGCAAGCTCAACTGACGTCAACGGAGTGACAGTAGACATGCAAGCGCTTTACTGAGCACTCGACGATATTGAGAAGGACTTTTTTAAACTAAAACGCTTACAGGCACAACGTGCCCATTTTCGATACTGTCTTGACCACCATATAGTGCCTCGTGGTTTGAGAGTATTTTGTATGCCTAGCCAAGGCACTGACTTTCCAGAACTGTTAACGCGTTGGCAACGCATCAACTTAGAGACCAGTCGTGAGTATCTTAAGCTCTTAATCGACTTTTTTAGTCCTGAGGAGAAGAAATTAACTGACTCAATTAATTCAAACAAAAGCATTTATTTACTGATTTTCCTGAAAGTATTGTATATCCACTATTTGAAAATTTACTTGACTGCATTTCCGCTTATGATCGGAAACTTTTACAACAAAAAAGAAATAAAGTGATACGTGACTTGAATGATTTTAAACTAGGTCAAGTGTTTGTCTGGCAGAGACATAACAATGATAGATTAGCTACTAATGTATATGAAGCACAGATAAATGTTAATACTGTACAACCTACTAGAATGAATGTAACTAATACATATACGAGAAATGCTAGTAGTAATAGAGGTTCAGAGTCCTCTATAGATGTTCCTGACAGTTTGAATATGCCTAATAATGCTAATTTGAATGGCTCAAATACTAGTAAACCTACTTATGGCTTACACCCTGACAGTAATGAAGTAGAGAGACCTAGTATTGTAAATACAAATAATAATATAGAGTTTGCAATAAGTGATGTACCTTGCAATGAACTAAATGATTCTAATGATGTAATTAATTTTAGTGCATTCCAGTGCACAGGAAAGCATTAATCTTTACCCTGAAGTTAACGTTGTTAAGAATAAACCTTCAGCTACTTCAGAGCCAGTAGTTAGACCTAAAACAAAGGAAGCTAATCAGCATGTAGTTGATGCTAATTTAACTCTCTCTTTACCCGTGCGCATGGAAAAAGGCCCAAGGAGGTCACGTTCCATGAGCAGGGGAAGGCAAAAGAGAAAGTTGTCAGAAGACTCTCTACACAACACCACGATAAAGAAAATGTGGGTAAAGAAAAGGTAGTGTTTAACCTTTCTTCTGTTGATTTAACTGATTCTGACATTTCTTTGTTAAGTAAGGGCCTGAATTATATACCGAAGACAACTGGCTGTCTTACTGACACAATTATGGATTTAAGAATATTTTGTAGGAATTTAATGTTGAAATATAACTTCAAGGATAAGGATAGTATTGTCAGAGAAGGCCCCATATTCAAGAATCTTAGTGATTATGTACCCATAAATCACCCTCTAGTAGAGGCTTTTTTGAAAGTAACTGAGAAAGAGTTGCATCACAACTATGAAACTAAGACATATAATAAATTAAAGAAATCAGATAACTTAACATTTAATGAAAGAAAAAGCTTGAATAATTTGCAATTAAATAAGAATATTGTAGTTAGGCCAGCAGATAAAGGTTCTGGTGTTGTCGTCCTGGACAAAGAACATTACATGAATGCTATGCTTGATATGTTAGAAGACAAATTTTATGGTATCATTAATACATCAGATGTTCATGACACCTGTAGGTATGTATATGACACTCTTACTGATATTTACAAAAGTAATTTAATTGATAGAAATACCTATGAATACCTTATGGTTGAGAAACCAATGTTGCCTTTAATTTATGGACTTCCCAAGTTACATAAAGATTCAAGTAACCCACCAATGAGGCCCATTGTATCTGGAAGAGGGTGGGTTACTGAACATCTATCAGTATTCATAGAGAAGCATTTAAGACCTATTTTGAATAAAAATAAATTTGTCTTACGTGACACAAAGCAATTTTTGGTAGACCTCTATGAATGTACCACACATTTTGACAATATTAATACTTGCTATTTTGTCACTCTAGATATACAGTCTTTGTTCACTGTAATACCTAATGAACTAGGTTTAACTTTTGTCACGAATTATTTAAAATAGTGTAGTGACTATTCTGAATTGTTGATAGAGCTGATTGTCCATTTTCTTGAACTTGTGCTTTATAATAACATGTTTATGTTTGATGATAAGATTTTTAAGCAACATGAAGGCGTAGCGATGGGCACTCCTTGTGCCAACAGCTACGCCAACATGTTTCTAGCATTTTGGGAACAAGAAGTTTTGTTTAAAGAAAAGTTTTTTAAGGATTATGTCATCTTCTTTCGTAGATTTGTAGACTATGTCTTTTTTCTATGGAATGGAACAGTAGATAACTTAGAAAAATTCTTAAATATCATGAATAGCTTGACAAATTGTTTGAAGTTCACTATGCAATACTCCTATGAGAAAGTGGTGTTCCTAGATGTTTATGTAGAAAGGCTACACAATGGTCTCATCAATACAGGGGTATATCGGAAACCATGTCACAGTAACATGTTACTACATAGGACAAGTATGCATCCACCCCATATTTTTAAAAATATAATTAAAGGACAATCTTTAAGATGTTCTAGGCTAAATCCATCAGAAATAGGCTTAGAAAAAGATCTGTCATGTTTACGGAATAGATTAAAGAATAGGGGCTACAAAATTAGTGAAATAGATCAATACACCACTGAAGCCCTTGATTCACGTGATGTTAGAGGTAAACCTTATTTTGGTCCAGTACAGGATGTCATCAGAACTGATATTCTTCCGACACCTTTGAATGTCAAATTTGCAACACATTATACAACAGACTTATTTGAAGTCAAGAATATCATATGTAAACACTGGGATATACTAAAGGCTGATGAAGAGATTTCTAATATAGTTGGCAAAGAACCCTCTTTTATATATAGGAATAGAAACAACTTAAAAAGACTCCTCTGTTATCCTAAGAAAGCTATACAGCATGTTAGTTAAGGACATACAGAAAAATGTGGTCATTGCAACTTTTGTTGTTATATTGATAGCAATACCACATTTATCCATCCAGATAATGGTAAAACATTTTATTTTAGAACACATGTGAATTGTATGACACCTAACGTTGTTTACCTGGCAGTTTGCAAAATATGTTCATCATTTTATGTGGGTAAGACGAACCGCCCACTATGTGACAGGATAAGAGAGCATATTTATAACATCAGAAAAAGTAATACACAGAATGCTTTAGCTAAGCACACTGTCTTACACAACATTCAACATGAATTTCAATTTAGGGTACTAGAAGTAATAGAACCTAATGCAAGAGGAGGTAATATAATGACATATACAGAGGAGAAGGAAAATAACTGGATTATTTTGTTAAGAGCAGATAGAGGCTCAGGACTAAATGACAAAATCTCTATCAAACCTGCACTTAGAAAACGCAGACACATAAAGATATGAGAATATTTATTTATTTTAAATTATTATAGATATATATATATAAATATCTTTATAATTTATTTTAATAATAAAATTCTTGTTGTATTTAAAGGATGCGCCTTTTAAATGGAGTTAGTTTTCATATATATTTTTATATATATATTTATTTTTACATGATTATTAGCAGTAATGAATGCACTGATATACTTTTGTATTTGCTGCTTTAAATGTTAAATGAACTAATTGATGTGTGATGATGATCGGTTCATTTGAATTGTACTCACCATGTGTTTTAGTATTTAAACTGTTCATGTTCAGTAAACACTGTGATCTGATGAAGCTATTTTATAGCGAAAGCGCTTATCCATTGTTCTACCAATAAAAGCATCTGGCTTTGAATATTAGATTTGGCCCTTGCTTTTGCTCTTGTGCTACGTTTTTAATATATTAATGATATATTATTTGGCACTATTTTCATTTTTAATGAAGACAAGGCTTACATTTTCAGAACGGCATATGTACTAACAAGAGTATTCAAGTTGTCACCATTTCTTTTTCATTTTTCTATGTTTTGTATATTTAGTGCTAGTTTCAGAAGATACTCATATCAAACTTCTAAAAGCAAATCTGCAGACTAACTGTATTATAAAAGTAAACGTGTATATTTCATGTGATTGTCTATGTTGTATGCTGTTTTATTGGTGGTCAGGTAATCTATGAGTCATGCATTGTGGTTACATTACTGATTTTAATTTAATTGCCCTCACTAAGTATGAGTATAATGTTGGAACAGCAGAACCCAGTACGCCTTACAGATGATAATTCTCTGGATACAAGCTGCATTCACTATGCCTTACACATGCAGGGTCTATATTAGACCATTGAAAATTCAGTTCAGTGTATGGCATTTTCGGTGCACTTACATCGAACATGCCCGTTCGTCAAACTATTCATACTGAGATTGTGGTACAGTAAAGATCAGAACATTTGCTCTCACTCTAGTATGATCTTGGAGTTGGTATCTATAATTAACAGGGGGTGTGGGAGGTGCAGCCCCCCCAGACGAGCGGAATTAGATGAATGGCATTTATGATGAAATGCTGTTCCCTGAAGTGGGTTTTCACTGATTTAATATAGACCCCAAATGCATGCTGTAATTTTTATTTTTTGAAAAAAAAATTTCAAACACCTTTATTGAATTATTACTTGTGACATGGGTAAATTTACATTCATATAAAAGTAATGAAACTATATATTAACATAAACATTATACTTCACATTTATTGCTAGATATCATACAACTTAAGCAATATTACATAACTTATTTAATTTCTGCTTTTTTTAATAAGAAACGTCTTTATTTAACCATCACTTACTACATAAACAATCATGCAATTATATAAATGAAAACAAATCACACTGACACAATCCTAGTCACAGGCAATTTACATCACAAACCATACTGACACACTCCCAGTTGCAAACATTATACATCTCTTATAATCTACCCAGTCATTCTCACTCAGACATTACATAACTCATTTAAGTCCTGCCACCTTCTGGACCTCCTTCCTCCCTTGTATGATTTGTTCCCACAATTCTCATTTTTCTCCTATGTAGTTTGCTCCTACCCTTTTCTAAAGATCTCAATTCCATTTTTTTATCTCTGTTATTATATTCATTACTTCCAGTATAGTTGATTTAAATTTTGATTTCCATTTTCTAGTAGGTCCATATTTCACTTAAATAGTGATAGAGAGTTACTCTGCTTCACATGGATGGGGAGCCTGCTCCAGAGAGTGGGAATTCTCTAATAAACGGGTCTATGTTAGATATTCAAATGCTTAAATGTTCAAATCTCTAAAGGTCGACCTTTAGAGATCAAGCATTTAAATGTCCGAATAGCAATAAAAATCATATTAGGAAAAAAAAGAAAAGGGTTCAGGTAGGGGGCAAGCCCCCCTGTACCCCCACACCCCCCACTACTTAAATATATCAACTCTGAGATCATACTCAGTGCACTACAGTGCAGGAATGGAAAATTTCCCATTCCCTACACTGTAGTGCAATCTCAAAGTTGGTATATTTAAGTAGTCGGGGCTGTGGGCGGGCACAGCCTCCCATTGTGAGGGGTGCTGAGGAACTTGCCCCCCTGTTTACACCCTTTAGTTTTTTTTTTTAATTTTTATTAAAATTCGAACACTTAAATATTTGACCTCTAAAGGTCGACCTTTAGAGATTTGAGCATTTAAGCGTTCAAATATCTAACGTAAACCCTAATAAACATATCTGTCTCCAACATGTCCTGTTTATAGTGCAAGCAAAATTAAGATATTTTAATCTAGTAGCTCTGCTGCATTTGTGTTGTGAATCCACAAAAGCCATGCATCTCAAAAAAGTGTCTGAAGTGGGGAATGTTTAAGGGACAGACTGTCTATATGTGCCTGTTATATCTCAGACATAGCAAGGCTTCTTTCGGTGACTATAAGGCCTGATATAAATGTGATAGGTTGTATGACAGACAACATTAGTTACTCATCTATTAACACAAAAAAGGCCTTCTAAGTCATTGAAATAGCAAACTTCAAGACATGATATCAAACTGAAACAAATTCATAATGGCATGTATAAAGAAATATTCTGTTTATTCTGAGAAAAGAGAGTGCCTTTTATCTAAATCCATCATAGATAAATACACAAGGAAGCCAAAATACTATTGAATGATATATAAAAACATGCTAAATCAAGAAATAGAACTTTTAAAAACTGGACTTTGAATCAAGTTGAACATAATGAAAGGAAATCAAATAATGGAGGTTTTGCAACATGTCAAATCAACCAATTGGGAATCTGAACAGGTTTCACAATTTTAGGCTATTAAGTTTTTTAAAACTCATTTTACTCCTTAAAATTTTAACAGACTGATAAATGGAGTCATTTGTGTTGCATTAAATGTTGGTTTGGCATACAAAAACAGTCTTTTGATTTCTTATCAGTGTTCACCCTTTAAAGGAAACCTGTAGTTGTTGTTTTTCTGTCTATGGTCTTATTCTTTGTAGTTCTGAAGCAGGTTATCTTTTCTGCAGTTCTTTACATGTGATCAGTCAAGCCCATTTAGCAAGTTTTATCCATTAGTAGAATCTGTTAGGTTTTCCCTTGTATTTAGTATTATTTCCTTATCATTTGAGTTCACTACTTTTTATTTTCATAAGCCATATCTTGCTTGTGAAAACACTTGTTATAATATGCTATTTTTAATGTTTCTTTTTCCATTTCTCAGTTTCAGGGTACCTGGAGTGGTGTATTCACTAATCATAGTCTCAAAAAACATGCCTATTACCCTTTTGTATGAATTTTACTGGATGGGTTAATATAGATGGTTAGCATTAGAAACTCTTCTAGCCAATATCCAAGCCTGCATTTTAAGTTTCTTTTATATACTGCACAACAGAACAGTATGGCTACAGTCTTAAATACCAACTCTGGATTCTTAGTTCTGGGTTTGCTATGAATTATTAAACATTCTTTATAAGGCTTGTGGCCTGTGATTATACTGAGCTCTTTCTCATTATGTATATGTAAAATGATTTCCAGTTTCAAGCAGTGTCTTGGGATTCCTTCTGTTCTGGGCTGTACTTCTCTTCAACTTCTGATGAAGACATACTTTTATAAATGAATACTCTCCGAATGCATTTTGTATCTGACTTAAAACTGCCCATAGACCTTTTGTGTTGACATTTACTTCCAATGTAGTTCTGCACCATGTATCAAACAAACACAAACCAGTATCCAAAATTTAGCCATTTTTCTTAATTAACCTAATACAGTTCAGAGTGACCACACAAAAAGCATATCTTTCTTAATGTGCTTTTAATGTAATATTGTGATAATGTTACAATTTAATATGTATATAGACCAGCAGCTAGTCATGGCCAGTAGACATCTGTCCTGCTCTGCTTTTTATCTCTGCAAAAGATAAACTTACTTTACAGACATTGCAACCAGTTTACAAGTAATAAAAATCACATTTGTGACATGAAATGGAATCATCAGAAACAACCAGCCTGTGGTAACAGCAATCCTAATAACTAGCAAATAATCACCCAAAAATCACAGTCTGTCAAGCAGACTCTGACTGTGTAGCATGACCACGTACACTTACTGGAGCCCAAGTAGGCAACGCAGGCCCTGTGCCTCTGCATAATGATTTTAACTATCAAGCAAACCAAGCAAAGGAAAGGAAAGACCAGGCATGGAAAATTCAGTAAACAAGAAGGAAAGGCAAGGCAAGGCAAGGCAAACTGCCCCCCTCAACACTTTCCAGGCTCAGCAACAGCTATACCATTATTCCCAAAGTGAGGACAGTCTTACATATCACAGTGTTCTATCAAATAAAGCAAGGCTCAGAACCCATAATAATTCCCTCATACTGTAACTCATTCTCATCATGTGTGTGTGTGTGTGTGTGTGTGTGTGTGTGTGTGTGTGTGTGTGTGTGTGTGTGTGTGTGTGTGTGTGCAATTAATCTAGTACCCAAAAAACTCAATGAAATTAAATGAAAATACCCAACACAATGCCTTACCGATGCTCTAAGTTCAATCTAGTCAAGATTTATATCAGATAAACACCAATTCTCAAGAATAGTCCCAATAATAGACATTTCTGACCACTGTATAAGTTGCAGCCTGCCACTCAATGAGTCATCTTGGATGCTTTCATTCCAGACTGAGAAAGGGAAAACCGTACTCCAACATTGTGATAAGATATAATTGCTAGATGCCACTAGAACTCTGAAAAACTGGGCCACCCTGAGCCTTGGGACTATACTAGCGACAATAACATTTCCCAGTGGATTAATAAATAAAGAACTAGGCCTATCTCTCCCATATGCAGACATGCCATAAGTGAATAATCTAAGAATCCTACTGCACAAAATGTTGGCCGACCGCAATATAATTGCCAGAATCATTTCAAAATAAGTTACTGAGCATGCAATCCTCACTATTCTGAATGCTTACAAAATGACAATGTATCCAAATTCAGAATGGGCCAGATCTATTAATGCATATAAAACATGTAGAATAAAGCCTTCATGTACCACAATTGAACACTGCAACCCAATCCCATGTTATTAAAATGACACCAGTGTCCTTTACCATTTTTTCCTAGCTGCCTCTAGTGAATTGTCCCACCCCACTCCCCAATGAATGGGGTAAACTGCTATGCAAAGGGAATAAAAAGAACAAAATACACAACAACCTTTGGTTGGTTACTGTCTTCCATAATAAATAAAAGAACTACTATGGCACTGCCAGTGATCTGTATAGTAAATCCTCCTCAGTGTCACTATGCATCAGGCTATAGTTCATGGCATTTGATCAAATCAAAAAATGCCCGGGTGGGGTGAGGTTGGTGAGGGTGCACCTACATTACCTGATGACTTGATCCATTCCAAACAGTATGTATATAGATGTACCCATAGAAGCAAACAAATACTGGATTATTATCTAAAACTATCCATGTGCACAAGAAAAAGGGAGCTTAACCCATATATACCTAGCTAAAAAGTACACCTCAAAGCATAAGTGTGGTAACAAAACTTAACTATTGATCTTGATTCAGAAGTATTCTTATTACAGCTTTGCTGAAAGGCATTCTGAGTCTAAACCTGATGCCTTAAATATCCCCACACTTTAAAATAAAATAGATAAATAAATACATAAATAAATAAATAAATAAATAAATAAATAAATAAATAAATAAATAAGGCCACAACACACTGGTTAATAATGCCTGAGATACAACATATACTAGATAACCATTTCTGATGCACCAAATTCATACTGGATGACTCAACAGTCTCACATTTCCCAAGAAAATGCCAAAAGCAAAGCCAGAAGAAACATTCAGCAAGTTGAGAGTACCAAACCACAATTTATTAAGAATATGACCCCCGATTTCTAAGTAAGCAGACCAGATATCCTCTGTTAAATGAACAAATCTCTAAAATCTCTAATCTTTACTGTAATTTGAGTGGAAGAGCCTTGAGTCAACAGTCTTGAGCTCCTCCCAATCTGACCAGTGTTAGCCAAACTTTCCTAATAGCTACTGTGAGAATTAAAGTAATCGCCCTGCTAACAAAAGTTCCTGCCACAATATCATGACCAAGCAAGTGAGCCAAAGAAATAAGCCATAAGATCCTTTCTGTCTCCAAAAACCCTGCTGGAAAGTGAAGGGCTACAAAGTTACAGCCTTTTTAAGCAAATAGCCAAGAAGTTCCAATAAGTGGGAATATGTTGCTTATTGTGACAAAGAGTAAAAGGACACACTCTTTGAAAACCCAAACAAAGGGGTCTGTCCATACCTCCTTTGTCTGCTCAATTGTATACTCTGGATCAATGAGATTCCTGTAACATGGGAAAATATCTCCATACCAAAAAAACTACACAAACCCCTTACCTCAAAGGGCACTGCCATAACATGCAAAGCCTACTGATAATTAACCCAGGATTTGGTTTTAAAAACACATTGTCAGTTGCCAAAATCTACTAATCTGACCTAAGCATTTATCCCATAGACATTCAGCATCACTATATCATCAATAAAATACCCTTAAAAGTTGATTCATTAGTCAGGGATCTAAGAACTCATGTTGGTGGCAACCTAGCCTTCAACCAACATGTGTCCAAGATAGTAAGAAAATCATCTGTGTTGCTCAATTTATGAACAAGGGCATGGCATCTAGATCCAGAGAGGTCATCATACCACTGTGGCCCTCATCAGGCCCATCATAGAGTATAATGTTACCTTTGGTATGTACCTGATCAGACATATGCAGCAACTGGAATGTCCGCAACTGTTCCTTACAAAAAGAATACAGAGAGTAAACACAATATCCTATACTGATCACCTCAAAGCCCGGTCTCTTTACAGTCTTATACAGACTTCTGAGAGGTGATCTTTCTCTGTTATACGGGGAATTCCCAGGCACTGTTTTGATTAGTCTTTTGCAGCTCTACAAAACAAATTCAGCAGAGCTACTAGATTAAAATAGCAAAATTTTGCTTGCACTGTAAATAGGAGATGTTGGAGAGATAGATATGTTTATTAGGGAATTTCCATTCTCTGGAGCAGGCTCCCCATCCGTGTGAAGCAGTCTAACTCCCTATCCCTATTTAAGTGAAACTTGGACCTATGGATGGGTAATTGAAAACTCACCCCTGGTCAGACTCCTATATTGCTGATTGACAGATGCAGTCAGTAAATCACCCCCATAAATCATATATAAATCAAAATTTTGGGTCACATTTGGGTTGTACAGCAAGGCTTTTAAAGACTCTAGTAGTCGCTAGGTTAGCATAGACCTCTACATCTATGAACCTATATGGCCAAATGTTCTGAAACCACCAGCATCTTCCAAATATAATACACAGACATATTCAGCACACTTTAGACATTACTGTCCCTTGCTCCACTACCTTCCCTCTGAACCTCCACCAACCCTGTCCATTATCAACAAATGTCAAGGTACATAATCTCATGTCAAATTGACTGAAATACACTACCAACTGACAATTAATACTATTGTGGCAAGCCACCCCATCTAAGCAACACCAATCTGAAAGCTGTCCTCCGATTTGAGAATTAATCCCCCCACCCAAATTTGGCAGCATCAAAACTAGGACTTCCTTCTTTTCTCCAGACTGCTAAATTTTACACCATAATTGGATACTGGCTAACCTTGCAACTTACCCAATCTGGGTTGACAATTCAAGAGATGACACCTGTGCACACCTACTATGGGTGCCCTTCTTCTTGAAATTCTGCTGAAAGCCAATCATTAGTATTCTCCAGATTACACCTATGGTGACATCACTACAAAGCCAAACTGCACCTCCTGTGAATCAGTGAAAATCTCTACAAAATAAGAAATAAAGGTACTTACGTATTATCGCAACCAGATGTTTGCGGTCACGAAATCTGGAAAAATACAAGAAGCAGCTTCCAAAGCTGCCATCATTCTTCCTATTTGCTGCGTTTCAGATTGACTGCCTAAATCAACCAAGGATGACCACTACTCAGATGGCAGGACCATAATGCAACATAGCAGAAATAATACAGAAATGGAAAAGAAGCACGCAGCTGGAAAATAACAACACACACATTCTCTGCTGTGTTTGAAGGCGATGAAGTCTGAAAAGAAACTCATGCCATTATTTACTGACAGAAACCCTTTTTTGGTGACTGTGAAACCACAGATTTTGCGAGGAGTACTTCAAAAATATGAGGCAGAAATATAAACAATGGAGAGGTTTCCTGTGTCCAAGTGCATGTAAGGTTCTAGGGACAGAGACATCTTAAAAAAGAAATGACCATTACATGCGTAGTGTAGGAAACAACAGTAACTCATTGTAAAGGTATTCATTCCTTCTGCTCTGCGTTTTTGACTATACATACATATACACACACAACTAGTCTGTACAATTAACCTATAAATATACCTCCACAGAGACGCACAGATCTTTAAATATCTATCTAGCTTTATAATTAAATACATATAGCTACCCATATGTATATAGACAAACTCGCCTACACATACACACCATATGCATTACATAAGTCATTGCAATTACTAGGATACACAGACAAAAGAACAGTAGGGTTTGTAATAGCAAGTATTGCATGAGGGATATGAAATCCCAAACTCCAATGACTTTCATTGTTTAGTGCCTTCATTTCTTGGTAATTTGCCAAAAGACATAAAAGTTCTGTGAGGAATACACAAAATGTAAGGGGAAATCTAGAACTTCTATAAACATTTTGGAATGACAAGAGGTGTGGCTGAAAGTGTGATCCAACAAAATGGTTGCTTGCCTCCATTTCCTTACTGAACTGTTATATGTTAAATAAGTATATATATATATATATATATATATATATATATATATATATATATATATATGTAAGTCAACTAACTCCAGTAGACTAAGCCATAATCATATGTGTATACATCTATGTTGTTTAACTAAAATATAACTAATAATGCTTATTTATAAATTAGTATGGAGAATTGCAAGGCCCACATAATTGCCTCTCACCTTCTTAATCAGACTTCTAGGAAAAAAAAAATTAAGGCTGGTGAGCAGAGCTGGGAGGATTACAACTCAAAAACAGTGACCAATTTAAATACCACTCTTACAAAACAGGAAGTTGGTAAAATTCCAAAATTACTTTTGCATTCATGCATGTCTAAATAATACTATATATGACAATCCAGTGTAAATCATTGTCTAGTAAATAATTCTTGTTTCATGGGAAACCAAAATAAGATATGTAGACAGTTGAACCCACAGGTTTTCCTAAGAAGAACAAAGAGTGAAGTACACCAAAACTATACACTGGAGGTACCTTAAGCACCTGAAGAACTAATGTGTTTAACATTTCAGAGTCCTGTTTAACCAACTCATTAATACTAGCATAAATGCACTCTACCTATCGTATCAATTCATATAAACTATACTAGCCAAATATTATAAAACATACTGCTAATTAATAATTCCAGCAAAACTATGACGCACATTACTGACCAAGACCATTCTCAGAGTTTCTCTTATAAGTGTAGTAATTAGCTTTAAGTATATTGTATTAAATGAACATATTATTGTATTATGATTTTCCTTTTTGAAATAACAGTCAGAAGCTTAAACCTTGAGTACATATGATGTGACTTCTTCAAGGAATCATGGACGGCATGAGCTACCCAAATCTCTTTATAAACTAACCGCTTAAATCAGAGTTAAAACAAAATGAACAGCATGTGCCTTTTGCCTTCATCAAGCCCCTAACTATTACAATCATGTCAAAAATAATCAAATGCCATTATTTCTGACAATCTCCTTTCTGTCTCACTTTTATTTTCTGTTATGTTATTGGCCATCCAAGCACCAAAATCAGTGCAGAATGACAGACCAAAGCAATGACTTGTAAAGCTGAGCTATGAACACAGCCAGCCCTATATAGTCCAAACTAGTACAAGACAAACACAAAAGCTTTACTTTCCAATGAAACAATTTTGCCAAAAGGAGGAAAAACCTGCACCATTTTAAACCTCTAAATATTACATAGAAAAAGAAACAAAGGAAAAAAGCCATAAATCTTAATCAGAATACTGGGCAAGCCTATGCATCTCCCACTATTCAAAAATGAAAACTAAAGGAATCCCAGTAAGAAGCGGACCAAGGTAAGCCCCAATCTGTTTCTTTAGCTTACAGTTCTTTGCTTCTGACAAATGAAGCCAGTCATAGTATCTATATATCTATATCACTATAGCTATATATATATATGTATACATATATATATATATATATATATATATATATATATATATATATATATATATAATCCAAAGGATAGCCACTATGGCCAGTTTCTCTGATCCCTGCCTAACCAACAGCTCAGGAAAAACAGCACTACATTACCTGAATTCTGATCAAGGTCAAGTACAAAGATATGATTTTTTTAATTGAATGGAAGCCTTGGATTCTTCAATCCATTCACCAGTTTTGAGGAAATCATCCCCACATAGATTATATACCAGTGATGTCATACTCTGTGCCTTGCTCATATATTAATCAGTAAGTGGCCATGTGGACCACTTCATTTGTCAGAGGCGATCTCTGCCTAACATACAATGTTATGTCAAACCCAGAGCTGTTGGACATGCTCTACTTAAAGAAATCCCAATCCCTCTGAGCTACACGCTCTAGGGACCTAAACCTTGTCACTACAATAAACACAACATGCTGGAGGGATAGATTCCTGTCCCAGAGACTTCCCATACTCTGGAACAAACTACCTATCTATATCAAACAAAGCTCCTCGTCAGCACTCTTCAAGAATAATCTTGATGATTGGATGGGCAATAGGAAATTCACCCCAGGGGTCATCTCTGTGGCTCTGCTCAACAGGAGCACAGGAAAAAAATTTTCTTGGGTGGCAAACGCCAGGGTACCTTTTTGGCTAGGCTTATATAGGCCCTAGGGCCAATAGCCTAGTACCTACCTATGAACCTATGAACCTATGGACAAATGGTTTTGTGCCACAAAACCCACTTAACATCTACTGCACTTACAGGTGTCACTAGTGTCTTGAGCTGCTTCTATCTTTACTGAATCATTTGACATAGTTTTTTGTCTATGAAAATTAATCAGTAAAATTATAATACCTTTTATTTATGGTTAGATGTTCTCCGTAACATCAACCCATTTTGTTTTTTTTTATTATTACTCTTTTTCTATGGCTCACTATGTACTTTTTCATTACCACTTATGTTATGATATGGTCATTGCAGTTTCCACCATTTTAATGTCTTAAACAACCGGTGAATCACATATCAAAAAAATTAAATTCTCAAACACTAATACTAGATATTACTTTCATGTAATTCATCAGGCTTTCTTAAGTGGAAATTGTGTTAATAAGTCTGCTTTCTGGATGCAGGTTGTGATTGTATAGCCACATTATAAATTAAATCTGCTGAATATTCCTTTTTCCCTCAGTCTACTTTATATGCTGTCTAACACAGGCATAGGGCATTTGACAATGGTCTTTTGTTGTCAAGTGAAGTCCTCAATTCATCACGATTCTTTTTGTCTTAGCATACTGACTATGACAGAGAATTAAGGTGTTGGACAGAGCCTGACTAATTCCTTAGTTTCCTCTTTTTGCATTTCCCTAGATGAAATGGGATCATTTGATATGGCTGGGCTAATAAAACTACTTTTTTTGGCCAATACACAGGCTGAGGTAACCATTCTTCAAGTTTCCAATTTTTTCAAGTTTGTGTAGTCAATTCACTTATCTAATCTGTTTTCACATTCACATTTATTTTTATACAGTTCATTACTCGTATTGCTCCAGTGACTTTGCTTTTGAGTAACTCAAGTAAAAAAATTCCTGCTCCTCAGGCACTTAGAAAATGAAAATCAATAATTTGTCATTTACTGTGACACTTGCAACCTTTCTTTGGTAGAGTATCTTTTGAAAGTCTTTCGGGATTGTTCTACAATAAAAGCCCTGAAACAGTGACATTTAAACACTATTCTTCATTTGTAACAATGAAGTGTAAAACGTGATACTGCACATTGAAAAAAAATGTTTGCAGACCGATAAGCTGCTTATATATCAGGATATTGGGTGGCATAAAATAAGTCCAAGAATGCAGAAAGGACCAGGACAAAACCCAAAAAACAAGTGAATGCAGAAAAAGATGTCCAATAAAGGCTGGGTATAAAACTTGGTTTTAATTAAGATCGATAATACTGGTGACCACTTTCTTGGAAGACCTGCTTCATCAGACTATATTACAAATATAACAACAAGACATTTAAATAAAGATAAAACACCAATATGAGTTTAAAAACAAATCACATGATAACATTCAATGATGTAAGCCCCTTCTCTTAAGTGCTGGTTTTAAGATACAGAGTTCTCTGACAGTACTATACAGTCATCTAGGTTTAATGAACCAGTAAATGCTAATAACACAAATAGAGTTACTCTAACTTACTCCAGTAATGTCAGTGTAGCATGTAACATTGTTAAAAAGAATTGGCCTATCCTTATGACTGACCCTGAGCTAAGTAGAGTTATAGGTCCCTCACCTAAATTTGCATTTAAGAACAATAAGACGTTCTCTTAAGCCAATCATCGAGTATAATGCCCCATTTGGCATATATCTCACTAGAAAAATCAAGAAGCAAGCACAAATAATTCCACCAGAGAAAGTTGTCTGAAATTCACTAAAAATTTGCAATGTACTGCAGAAATGCAGAAATATCCTTTTATTCGCACATATAGGATTTTGTCCCGTACTCAACGGAACTTCATCAGATAAAACATTTCTTAACAACCTGCATTTTTAAAAAAACAAATGAACCAATGAAATTGCCTCCATTATACACACCTTCTTCTAATAGCGAATAAAAACTTTCACATTACAAAATATTCAGGTCAAACACATTCATCCTTTGTCCATTCGCCACTAGATACTAGTGGCCAATGAACATATTAGTATCAAAAAAATTGACCGATAATTTTTCTTTCTTAAAACATATTGTTCATCCATCATTTTAAAACATAAAAAATGTGATATCTTTAATTACAAAAACACTCAGTTCCAAAACTTTTAATACATTTCAAATACAAAATAAAATCTAAAATATCATATCATATCAGAAAACATTTCCGCTGTATTTAACCAACCAATAGAGCATTTTTTTATGTGTTATTCATATTGCTTACATGGTCACAAATTGTTTTGAGCAATAGGATCTTAATAGAATATCTTTTATCCAATCATATGACTCTTCAGAAAGAAGATATATACATGAATATTAGAGTTAAACTTAAACTGTTCAATATTGTTGAAGGTCCAATAGACCTTTTAAATCACAGTCGGCTAATGAAAAAAACACTTTGGCTCAAACCCCAAATTGCAACATAAAATTCATCTGTGTACACAATTAACTAAGAATCTGCTGAGTGGCAATTGCTAAAAGTTTGATTATCCCATTGGATAAACTTCCACCAATGAGAAAGTCTATCCAACACCAACCGCCAATCATAGCCTAACATTCAGAACCTTACTGTGAATGCGACTGATCGGCGTTACAGAAGATGTTATTAGTTATTATTTATTAGACCCACCCACCCTCCCTAGTGTTGTGGTGTTCTTATACTTGGTGGCTTTGCCCATACTGTATATTTGATCTGTGACACTCCTCCCAGTCTAGTGTCATTAGTTCCTTCAATCTAATAGAGAACATTTGTGAAGGCCAGCCCACTCAGATTCTTAACCTTGAATTAACTTCTGTTTCAGCTTTCTCCATTTCCACTTTACTGAAAAAAAAATTAAGCTTGTTTCCCCCTTTTCTGTAACAAGTCTAGTCCAGATACAGATCTGCTGTATCCAGGACTGTTTGTAAGGTCCTGACCCCCCCCCCTTAACTAGGTTTAAACTATGCCTGGCGCCATAAAGTCTGCTCTTCAAATTTTCCCCTGCAACTAGCCAGCTTTTTAGTTTTAGCATTCAAATCTGTTTATTTGAGCTCAGCACTTGTTCAGAACTCATTGTAAGCATTAAATAAGCTACAAATTACTACAGTACTCAACTTTCCTCACTTGTCTAGAGGAAAACAATTTTTAGTACTTAATAAATAAGCACCTATCCAGGCATGTCTAAAGGTCAGCTCCCGGTGTTTCCTCCTGTCTACCTTATCAATCTGGGCATCTTGGGGCAATGTAGCAATTGCCTCATGTACACAGACAAACCTCTCCTCCTGCCACCCAACACTATGACCTGTGAGCAATGCACTTATATAGCCAAACTGGAAGCAAAGCTCTCTTTACCGAAGACTGGATTAGACAGTCAAGAGGAGAAGGTAAACACTTGCACCACACCACACTCATCACATAGTCCCTCAGAACCTACACCACCAAAACACACCCACAGAAGCAAAAAACACACACCTACATTCACAGAAGCTCTCAATAAAAATCTGCCCAAACAACTGAGACCTACAAAGCAGAAATGCAAGCAACCTCCACTCCACAACACAAACCAAATGACACATAGCCCACATACTCAGTGTGCCACACAACGACAGCCCATAAGGCATAACGTACCCAACACTCTAGTCATAGGTGTAGTATAGCCAGGCACACTGATGTTCCACTCACCAGTCTAAACAAAAAGAAAGTTACTGTCAGCTGCCTGTTGGATCCCAGGATCTGCCACATAACGCACGCACTCAGGTCACTACACAACAAGTAAAAATATGACTCTGTCATTGTCCATGTTGGTGTGAATGACCTGAGACGTACCTCCCTGGACTACATGAAGGGAGACATGGAGGAGCTCTCTGATCTTGTAGCCCAAGCAGGTATGACACTAGCCCTGAGTAGCATCCTGCCATCACCGAGAATGATACCACAGTACAATGACAAAATTATTGACTTCAGCAATTGGCTAAGCTTCTGGTGTCATTCTGCCTGGGATGACATGATCGACAGACCACGATGCTTTGCCAGAGATGGCCTGCACCTGTTTCCCTTGGGAATCCGGATACTGGCAAAGGCTCTTGCCACCCCTATAGTGCCTTTTTCAGGCAGGTTCAAATGACAAATTCACCACCGTAACAGGTACAAGCAAAAAAAATCTCAGGGTAATGCTACTCTATGCTAGATATCTAAACCTCAAAATACACTCACTCGAGGCACTCCTTAAAATGCAGAACATCAACATCTGTGCAGTGACAGAGACCTGGTTCAAAGCTCCAGAGAACACCCCTGCATTACCAGGCTATAATTCATATCACACCTTTCGGCGACCTAACCTGAGCCAAAACACTAAAGGTGGTGGCATGTCCATATTCATTAAGGATATCCACACCTCCAAGCTAGTTGCTCAGCATAATGCATCTGAGATTATCCAAGTTCAACTAACTCTGGGCAAGACCACAATCCAGATTGTTGTTTGCTACAGACCCCCCCACCATTCCCCAGGTTTCCCACTCCTCTTTTCTTGATACACTGGAAAATATTAGGGTACAACCCAACACCCTGATAATGAGTGATTTAGACTACCTCACCATTACCTGGGAAAACTACTCATGTACCAACCCTTTTACTCAACATTTTCTGGAATTCATAAATTCCAGTGCCTTGGATCAACTTATCCACACCCCTACCAGAGGCAGCAATATCCTAGACCTGGTCATCACCAACATGGGTGACCGGTGTTCCACACCAGAGGTCAATTCCTTGTTGGTCAGATCCGACCACAAGCTAATCACCCTAGACATCCACATCCCACTCCCCCCCCCCCCCCAATTAGGAAAACAACCATAAAAAATTTCTCCAGAGCCAACTTCATGCTTCTGAAGATAAAAGTGGCAAATGTCACAACACCCATGCAGATGGACAATAGAGGTACGACTGCTAAATCCTACACAAATGCACTTTATAAGCACTTACACGAGTGCATGAATTGTGCTATCCCTAACAGAACCAAGATGCTATCTTCCAACAAAAGGAAGCCAATCTGGTGGTCTTCTGCCATAAACAAACTCTACAACAGAAGAAAGAAACTGTTGCAAAAAAGAGTAAAATCCCATGATTGGAGGAACTCCCTGATGAGCCTCAGTAAGAAGCTGAGATCCCTCATAAAATCCTTCAAAGCTAGTCATGAAAACAAAATCGCCACTGATTCTAAAGACAACCACAAAACATTATATAGCTATGTCAAGAATCTCAATGGCAACACTCAGATCTGCTCTGAGGTAAAGCACAATAGCACTAAATATACAGAATCAACTGATATTGCCAACATCCTGGCAGATAGATTCAGTGCTAACTTTACCCCCCTCTCATCCCCCCCATCTCTATACCGGAAGAATGCAAAGTTCCTGTAATCATGGCTGCACAGGTAAAAACCTCACTCTACAAAGCCAAGAACACAGCATCCACGGGACCTGACAACATCCCAGGCTGCCTTCTACATGAACTACAGAATGAACTGGTACCCCACCTAAGTACCATGTTCAGTCATAGCCTCACCTCAGGCTTTTGTTCCCATTGAGTGGTGCACCGCAACTGTTATCCCACTCCACAAAGAGGGAGCCACAACAGACCCCAGGAACTACTGCCCCTTAGCCTGATGAGCCTGGTCTGCAGGGCCATGGAACATATCATCATGGAACTCATAAACAAAGACATTGGAGATCTCCAAACTCTGGACCCCACACAGTTTGGGTTTGTAAAAGGCAGATCATGTCTCCTAAACCTGATAGACTTCTTTGAAGAAGTCACCAAAGCCATAGATGAGGGTAAGGTGGTTCACACAGCCTATCTAGATCTCGCCAAGGCATTCAACACCATCCTCCACTCTGGAATCATAGATAAACTCACTAAACTAGGTATAAATCCATATGCCACAAGATGGGTTGCTAACTGGTTTACTGACACAACCCACACTGTGAAAGTAGCAGACTGCATATCAGACTTCAGACAAGTGACAAGTGGAGTATCACAGAGTTCAGTCCTGGGTCCTATCCTGTTTGGTATCTACTTCTCTAGGTACAGGATAACACAGAAGGTCTTTGGCTAACTAAGTTCACAGATGACTGCAAACTAGGAGCCATAATCAAAACCCCTAATGATGTGGACATCCTACAAAAGGGCCTCACTGAGACAGATGCCTGGTGTCAAAGCCATGGCCTCAAGCTCAATGCCAGAAAGTGCATTGTCATCCCCTTTGGTAAAAACTCTGTACCCATGAGCTACCATATAGGCGGTAGTCTACTTAACACTGAAAGTGTGATAAGAGACCTTGGGACACAGGTGGACGGTAGTCTCTCCTTTGATAATCACATCACCACAGTGGTCAGGAAATCCTTCTACATGGCACACCTCAACACAAAAGGTTTCTCATCCAGAAAAGAAGAGGTCATTGTTCCCCTCTACTCATCACTCATTAGACCCATTATAGAGTACAACACTCCTTTTGGTATGCACCTCACAAGACATTTACAACAACTGGAAAGGCCACAGAAATACCTCACAAAGAGGATGACTGGCCTCAAACAGATGCACTACACAGGCCGTCTCAAAAAACTCCAGCTTTACTCCATCGCATATCGCCTACTCAGAGGCACTCTCTGCCTAACATACAAAGCTATGTCAAACCCAGAGCTGTTGGACATGCTCCACTTAAAGAAATCCTAATCCCTCTGAGCTACATGCTCTAGGGACTTAAACCTTATCACCACAATAAACAGAACATGCTGAAGGGATAGATTCCTATCCCAGAGACTTCCTATACTCTGGAACAGACTACCTGTCAAACAGAGTTCCTCATTAGCACTCTTCAATAACAATCTTGATGACTGGATGGGTAATAGGAAATTCACCCCAGGGATCACTTCTGTGGCTCTGCTTGACAAGGGCACAGGAAAATATTTTTCTTGGGTGGCCAAAGCCAGGGTAACTTTTTGGCTAGGCTTGTATAGGCCCTAGGGCCAACAGCCTAGTACCTACCTATGAACCTATGAACCTAAATGTATTAAAAGTTTTGGAACTGAATGTTTTTGTAATTAAAGGTATCACATTTGTTATGTTTTAAAATGATGGATGAACAATATGTTTTAAGAAAGAAAAATGATTGGTCAATTTTTTGATACTAAGATGTCCATTCACCACTAGTATCTAGTGGCGATTGGACAAAGGATGAATGTGAATGGCTTGAATATTTTGTCATGTGAAGGTTTTTATTGGCTATTAGAAGCAGGTGAGTATAATGGAGACAATTTCATTGGTTTATTTGTTTTTTAAAAATGCAGGTTTTTAAGAAATTATTTTATCTGATGAAGTTCTTTTGGGTATGGGACGAAATCCTATATGTGTGAATAAAAGGATATTTCTGCATTTCTGCACTGCATTGTGAATTTCAGACGACTTTCTCTGGTGGAATTATTTGTGCTTGCTTCTTGATTTTTCTGAGTCTTCAGTATCGTTTTGTTTGTTGGATGTACCTCACTAGACACATGCAACAGCTGAAAAGGCCACAAAACTACCGCACAAAGAGGGTCCTAGGCCTTAAACATGTCTTATATGTACAGACTCAAAAAACTTTAGCTATTTTCTGTCTCATATCATCTACTAAGAGATGATCTCTGCTTGACTTACAAAGTCATGTCTGACCCAGCTCTGTTAGAAATGCTGCATCTAAAGAAGTCTCAATCCCTCCACACCACATGGTCCAGAGACCTCAACCTCATTACCACAATCAAGAGAACATGCTGGAGGGACAGGTTCATAACCCAGAGACTGCCCATGCTCTGGAATAGACTTCATATACATGTCAAGCAGAGCACCTCACTGGCCCTCTTCAAGAGAAATCTTGATGAGTGGATGGGAAACAGAAAGTTCAGCCCAGGGATCACTCCAGTGGATCTATTTGATAGAGGCATTAGGAACTAATGTCAGACGGCACAATGCCAGAGCATATCTATGGGATAGGCTTGTAAAGGCTCCAGGGCCATTAGCCTAGTACATACCTATGAACCCAAAACAATGCCTGTGTTATAGACAGATGTCATCTTGGAGAATACAATCTGAATGCAGGGGCACATACTCCTGTAGATCTTGCAATACATGTAGGTTTATTTGGACTGTAACATCTATTCCTCATCTGAGAATGTCTAGGATTATTGAATTTTGTTTTTATGCAGATTGTACTACGAAAAACATAGTGAATTTGGCTAAGTGTGTTCAGTGTGAGGGATTTTATGTCAGCAAGACCAATCAAACTTTAAAAGAGAGAATGCCAGAGCATGTTAATGATGTTCGTAATAGGAAACCAAGCAATGCTCAAGCAAAGCATGTTGTTGAAAATGGAGATACACATTCCTTTAAGTTTCTGGTGCTAAACATAGTTGACTGTGGTCTACAAGAGGGTGATATTTTTAAGGAAACTGAATATCCTGAGCTGTGTTGAATTTTAGATTTAAGAGCTAATGTAAGCCCTGTTCTCAACAACTTCGTATCTTTAAAACCAACACTTAAGATAAGGGGCTTACATCATTGAATGTTATTATGTGATTTGTTGTTAAACTCTTATTGGTGTTTTATTTTTATTTAAATGTCTTGTTGTTATATTTGTAATATGGTCTGAAGAAGCAGGTCTACCAAGAAAGTACTCACCAGTTTTATCGATCTTAATTAAAACCAAGTTTTACACCCAGCCTTTATTGGACGTCTGTTTCTGCATTTATTGGGTGACATACTCCAACACCACTGCTGCCTATATCTATTAACTGTAACTTCAGTGCACCTCAAAGAAGAGTTTATTCTGTGAGCTAAAGCAGTTTCAGATTTATTATATATTTCCACCAACTACACTTCATTTTTCACTTTTAGTGAACTTCCACTAATGGATCTTGACCATACAATGAAAAGACATACAGTACCTTGCTTTATATACATAGATTCTTATAATGTGAGACATTGCCTTTCCTTACTGTGAATGTCAGCTGTCAGTTTATATTTATAAATGTGTCTGAGCCTATTAACTACTTTGATTTCTTGATTTAAAATATTTCTGGCTTTTTGGGGTGGTATTTTTATTTATATGCATAAGTGTACTCTTCTGTGTTATAGTCTGTATTTACATTTCTGTTTTTTTTTCTTTCTCTTTACTTCTGACTCATACCTTTTTTAGTGCTGAAACATGGTTCATTGGGATGGACCTACTTTCCTTAAGTGCAACATTGGGACAGGCAAGTGAGTTCATACCACGTGGCCCTTTCTAAATGACAGCACAAAGTTTTCATGTGTCTCATCCTGGACTGAATTCTGCATAATTCTGTAATTCTGCATAGTTGATACTTTATCAGAAGGGATTTCAAAAGTTCCTTCTCTTTTAGCAATGACATCCTTTTGCCATGCATAGCAACTTAAATCTCAATGATGCCAGTTTGTGAAGATGAACTGTTGTTAAAAATCACTTTGTAGCTTATGGTACAAGTTATACTCATAATCCTGTTATCTCTGTAACTCAGGGTATTTAACTACAAAGTGTTCATACAACTGATTTTTCCTTAGATTCATGCCATTATTGTTTATTTTCACCCTGGAATGTGATTTATAAATTTGTAGATGCTTCAGACGCTGCTTATTAATATATGTGGTAAAGCAGATAAAATGTTATTTAAGAGTACTAGTAACTGAATTGTTAAGCTGCAGGTATTATTAACTGGGCAAGTATTTCTATTTTGTGACTGCATTTCTTTCACTAATATTCTCTGCCATTATATTCAGCTGTAGAGGTAAGTTGGAAGACTGTTCTAATCACTATGGTCTCTGAGATGCTTTTGGCAACCATTAAGTTATCAGAATGTCTATCAAATTAAAGGACCTAAGAAGATTACTAACAATGTTCTTAAAACATATACTGATCCCTCCATATGCATGAACATCAAGAGAATTGCTGCTGTTACAAATATTGCAAGCAACAGTGTCTTTGAAACATAAAACAGATTTAATTTCCACTGTGCAGACAATTTTCATGGGACATTCTATGTTATTTTTCTCATCTTTATTTCATAATGGTTGCATGTGAGGTTGCACACAAAAATCTTAAATTTGTAGTCAAAATTACAAGGCTAGTTATTATATTCCCCAGTCCCTTGAACTGTGGCACCAAGGTTAAACTTTTTTTTTCATAAACAAGCTTGCACTAATTCAGCAATGTTTCTTTCTAGTCTCAAAGCAAAATTCACATTTAAAATGATAGCATCACTTCTGTGGCTAAAGAAAAAATATTTACCTCATTGCTTAAAGTAAACACTTTTTATTTCTAATAACAGTTACAGTTACATATTTTACATACAAATACTGTACTATTTGCAATATTTGCATTCACTTAGACACTTTGTTTAGTGGTATCCACCACACTAGTCTCTCAATAAATCTCTCTCACTCTCTCCCCCTCACTAGAAATATATAGTTTACGACCACAATCCTGAAACCTACAATCTTGAAAAATCATAATCCAGGGACCATACTACTGAATGAAGAAAACACTGAAGACTACAATATCAAACTCCCAGGCTTGCTACACTGCAGGACCTATGTTAGACTTTGTCCCTGGGTCTATACCCCATGTAGTACCTATGTTAGCCCTTGCTCTGGGGTCTACACCCCATGCAGGTCCCATGTTACCTTTGTCACTGGGTGTACATCCTATGCAGGACAGGGTCTATATTATAATACCAACATCTGAAAATGTTGAATCCCACTTGTTCGACACGAAAATATCAAACTCTATCAGTTGGCCAAACACCAACATCACAGAAAAACAATTATATTTAAGTGGGGCTTTCACCACCCACATTCCCCAACATGGAGGCTGTGCCTCCCACACCCCCCTAACTAAATATTCTAACTCTGAGACTGCACTACAGTCAAGGAAAGGGCAGGTGTAATATAACGGCCAACTGATTTCTTTGTTTTTAAAAGAAATTGGTGATGTGGCCATTTGGGAACCTTGGAGTTCAACATTTTCATGTAGAACAAGTGAGATTCGACATTTTCAGATGTCGATATTATAATATAGACCCGCAGGCCACATGTTAGCCCTTGTCCCTAGGTATACACCCCATTAAGGACTCATCTTAGCCCTTGGCCCTGGGTCTAAACCCCATGCAGGACACATGTTAGTCCATGACCCTGGGTTTAAACCCCATGCAGGACCCATGTTAGCCTTGTCCCTGGGTCTACACCCCATGCAGGACCGATGTTAGCCCTTGACCCTGGGTCTATACTCATGCAGGACCATTGTTAGCCCTTGTCCCTGCATCTACATGCCATGCAGGACCCATGTTAGCCCAGGACCATGTTATCCCTTGTCCCTGGGTCTACAGCCCATGCAGGACCCATGTTATCACTCATTCCTAGTTCCACACTCATGCAGAACCCATCTTACAACTTATTCCCAGGAAAACACTGGTAAAACAACTCAGTATATGAGATTTTTTAGGCAATGTGGTAATCAGTGGTTTGGCCTTTTGAAGTAGATCCTTTTCTTTTTCTTTTGCAATGTTTTGTAGGTTTGATGTTTTGGCTGTTCAATATTGTGAATATTCAAAATATTTTGTTGTTGTTTTGTGCCTCTAATGCTAACCTTTGCTTTACCACTACCACCGCAGAAAACAGGTTTGAGGACATATATATGTGGGTCAACACAAATATGCAGTACTAAATCTATCCCCTTACCTAACCCTTAATGTAATCATAACCAGCAAACATTCACACAAACACCATATCAGTTTTATTACCTAACCTTCCCTAACCCTAACCTGTAACCCCCCCCCCCCACACACACACACACACACACACACACACACACACACACACACACACACACGCACACATATCTTCAAAACTACAGCAAATTAGAACTGCTATCAGCCAGTTTGTGATACAATGGCATTACTGGCAAAAGTGGACCTGAGTTTATAAATAAATTAATACCAAAAACCTAATTTACAAATTACACCTTAAATCAGAAAGGCAAAAATTACACGAGAAGTGCAGTAGCAAACAACAAGGAGAAATTTCATTCTTAAGAATATGTAGACAGTGCCTTACATCCTGTTCAGCAGACAACTTAAGCAAACATGATTTTCACATCCAAGTGAATCTGATGAAGAATTCTAATTCAAACAAAATAATCTAGTAAAATAGGGATACAATATGTTGAGATCTAATTCTTGTGATATATGAAATCTTTTTGTAAAGCTGAAGAACTTGGATTTGCATCTCAGGGTTCCACACACCTAAAAACTTGTTCCCTAAATTTACAGTACAAATATTTCATGTATTGCACTACAGATACCCATCTAATCCAGACCTGTTTATTTTATTATTCATATATTAAGGATAGATGAGCATATGGGCTGCAAATGAAAATTCTCTGAACTAGACCACTGATAATATCCCATATGAACCTGTTGATGAGTTTTTAAATTCCACTTTTAGTGAAATAGGACAGCTGTAGTGATACTGCTTTTTTATCTTTTATTCGTGCAGCAGATAGCACCATATGCATTGAAACAATGTCAGTAATAGCGTGAATATAAATCAGCTTCCATTGCTGAAGGGAATAAGCTTTGAGATTGTACTCCAGCCATATGTTGGGCAAACAGCCCCAGTTTGCATAAATCCATTTGTCAGATTCAGTGATGAAAAGGAAATTCAGGAAAGATGAGCACCTGATGATATTATGAGATAATAGCTGTTGCCTTCCAAAGTTCAGAGCATTTTTACCAAAAAAAAATTTACTGTCTAAGTTTTGTTTCATAGGTTCATAGGAGGTCACTAGGCTATTGGCCCTGAAGCCCTTATAAGCCTGGCAAAGAGGTTAGCACATGTTTAGACAAGTCAGCACCCAAAGCCCCTGTCCAGCAGGGACACAGATGGAATCCCAGGGGTGTATTTTCTGTTTCTCATCCAGTTATCCAGGTTAGCTTAAAAGCTTTAACTCCATTATGTGCACAGAAGGCTACTTCATGTTTTTAAAACTGTAATTATTAATTGTGAATCACTGATTCTTAATCCTGGTAATAATGGAGGAACATAGAGGGAATGAAGCCTAGACCAAGGTTCAAGTAACCCAGGTTTAATCAGCACCTCAGGTGTTTGATAGCACAAGCAGGGATGATGTCCATTCCCACCCTGAGAGTGGGGGTGAAGGTAGTTCTAGGTTATGCTGCTGCTGCTCTGCTAACACAGTCTTCACTGGAGTGTGAAGGTCTGCTAGGATCCATGTGGTTAGTCCAGGGAGGATATGGGCACAGCTGCCCAAGACAGTGGTAGTAGCCCTTGGTAGTGCATGCAGAGGGACATGAGTATGCAGATAAAAGGGCATATGTGGATCTTGCAATAGCACAGGTGCTCACATCATTTCCAGAAAGGGATTACAGTATTCATAATAAAATTAGAATTATTGTCTCCAGAAAGAGATTACAGTATTCATAATAAAATCAGAGTTATAGTCATGATGCACAAGTAAATCTGATGTCTGCCAGCATCATGGCCTCTAAATGGCTCTCATCCCACTGGATTTAGGGAACTCCCAACAATAAAGAATAAATGGAAACCTAGTAGGGAAAGGCTTGATAGTCAGCAGGATGTGAGCGGTACATAATAACAAAAATAAAAGACACATTATTAGTTTTTCAAAAGTACATACAAGAACATTAAAACATAGATAACTCCAGGTTAGTTTAGAAATCACATTCATGACAATGTTGAAAGAAAACAGATGAAAATGATTAAAATCAAGGAAGGGGATGTTGCTTAACCCACACTGCTACAATTAAAAGAGTCGTAAAGAAGTCATTATGAAGGAAGCAATGGTGAACAGGAGAATGTCATAATAAGTACAAAAACTTCCACCCCAACCCCACACATGCATGCATCCATCTCCATACAAAGAGATGTACTCCTATATATTCCTAATTGAACCAATTAGCTTTCAATGCCTCATGTAAAATGGAAACAGTTCTAGTTCAGTGGCCTCATACTGAAGTACACAACTGTCACACATGTTCAAATTGCATATATCACCTTCCCCAACTTACACTCATACACAGAAAAACTGCAAACCTACACATAAATGTATCCACATACATTATGGCAAAATATATACATTTTTATACCCTTGAGGATATCTACCATTTTAAGCAAACTCATCATTACTCATTTTGAAAAAAAAACTTCTTTTTAAGTTATTTATTAGAAACTGCAAGCTCTAAAATATACCTTATGCTGTAGAGATATTTTATTTATTCATATGCATGCATTTATGTATGTATTGTCATCTATTGAATGCCCACTAAAGATACTCAATAAATAATTTCTCTCAAGTAGTATGCATTTTTCTATCATCCTTCTTTCACTTTAGTGCATTAAGGATATGTATTACAAATATCTGCCTGTCATAAATCACAGGAAGGCTGCATTCTTAAATTAAATCATACAGTTACTGAAATAAACTTGTCATGGCAATATACAAGTTTAATAACTTGTTGAAATGGTTTCAGATAGTAATTCTCAAACTTAAATGACAAATCTTAGATAGCTCATTAAAATTTGATAATTTGCAGTTCTCCTCAGTCTTATTCATGGCAAGTTCTGGGGCCTTCCTTGTCTTTTTCTCTAGCCTTGCTTCATACTGTCTTCCTTAAAGACACCTGATCTCTATAGTAGTCAACATACTCTTACTTGAGTCTTAGGCTTTCACCTGAATAACTTGCCATAATCCCTTGTCTGGGTATCAGGCTCCATCCTGCATACCTCCTGCAGACCAGACCTCTGCCTGCATCTCTCTGCAGTCACTCTGCTGTAACACCAAATGCCTCTGCTATCTCAGCTTCCATTCTCTTTTACTATAAAAAAGTATAGATGTGTAACATCTTACTGTAACTGTAGATATCCTACTTTTCATGTTACAGTATTTTTGAATCCTGGGATATACTGACAAGGATAGCCAAATGTCCAGCCAGCATACCAAACAATTTACATCTTCTGGGCACAGTATGTCAGACGTATGTCTTACATGCAAGGCATAAGGTACATATGTGACACAAAAGTGCTTAATCCACAGAACTGAGGTGCCCCAGAAAAACCAGAACAATCCCACATTAAAGTAATAACACATACATCCATAAAGGGAAGAAGAAAAAGAAAAGGAAAAAAAAGACCCCTTGGCTAGAGGAAAACAACAGAAGTAATGAGGGTAGGGAGGATGGAGTGAATAATGCAACAGTGAGAAGCAGGACATCTACTGTTATGGTAAGATCATACACAACTGTACATCATCCTTCCGTATTACTGTTAAAGTATTCTTTACTCCTTGGAGAGTACAAAAGCTCATGTAATACATGGTAAGTGGAAACCACAGAAGAAACCTCAAAAAACCCATGAAGGATGGCCCTGGTGAATCCCACCTGACCCTAGAAATGACTTCCTGCTTTTAATGTTTGGTGAAAGTGTGAATGGAAGACCAAATAGCAGTTTCCAAAATGGCTCTAGTATCCATATCCTTGACAAAATCATCAGAAGAGGCCATTGTCCTGATAGAATGGGCATGGACAGAAGAGGAAAACTGTTTGTCATGAAAAGAAAGCAAAAATAAATTGCCTAAGTAATCCACTAGGAGAATGTTTGCTTAGACACTACCTAACTCAATTTCCTGGCATGAAAGGAAAGAGAAAGCTCCTCAGATTGTCTTATATGTTTTGTTTTGTCCAGGGAATATCTGAGTTGTCTGTATAATTTTGGGGTGCAAAGAACCCTCTAACTAGGATTCTCTGGAGAAGGCTTGGCAGCTATGTCTCTAATGGTCACAGTCAGCCTCAGAAAGGTTCAACTCCTGGGCTTCTGCTTGTGAATGCTTCATCTCCTAAGCCACTGTTTACACTTACATAGGGCACCAGAACTTATCAGACACTTGGGATGCATGGCTATGCTTAAAAAGGACCTTGTGGTCATTAGCCTCGAACACACCTATGAACCTATGAACCTATGAATCTATGAATCTATAAGGGGAAAAAAGAAGGAAGATGAATGGACTGACTAAATGTACAAATCATTAACTGCCTTATTCATAAAAGAAGGACTGGTATGAGGAGATACTCTGTTCCAGTGAAAAAAAAAAAAAAAAAACTTGGATTCACCATGAGAGGTTGAAGTTCAGAGACCATTTTGGCAGAAAGAGCAACCAGCAATACAACTGAAGGCTGATAAGGACACTGTGCCAATTTCTCAAGAACAAATTTAAGATCACAAGAAGGAGCAATAGGCTTTCTTGGAGGCTGAATATGAAGGACGTCTTTTAGAAATTGTTTTACTTCAAAACTGGAAGCCAAATGTAGAGAATATTCCAAACCAAAACTGAACAACTCTCAAAAATAACAAAGGATTACATGAACCTTCACAGAAAAAAGGGTCCAGGTCATGCTTCAGACAACAAATAGAAAATCTCTTTCATTTAGACACATGTGATTTCTAGTTGTGGGTTTTCTGGCCACCTTCAAAAACCAAAGTATGTTCTCAGAAGGGTGGACCCTTAAGGGTGAATGAGAGATCTCTTGTCTTGTGTGGAATGATTGGTCCTGGCCAGATGAAATAGAAAGGGGAACCAATGCTGCTGGGCCAAAAGGGAGTCACCAGCAAGATTTTGGGTGTATCCCACATGACCTTGTTCAGAACATTTGGTAGTAGAGGAAGAGGGAGTTAGGCATACAGAAACCACATGTTTCAAGAAATAGACATTGCATCCACATTCCAAGCCAGTGGACTTGACACTTTGGAACTGAACTGGAGAAATTGTTCAGAGGGGAGGTAAAATGATCTACCTGCGGAGCACCCCTTCAATGTACAATGTCCAGAAACACCCTCCTGTGAAGCATACATTTGTCAGGATTTGTTCTGGATCTACTCAAAGAGTCTGCCACTGGATTGTGTACTGAGGGAATGCAGAGTGTCTGAAGAACCAAGTCATGGTGGACTACAAAATCCCAAGCCTGAACAGTAAGCCTGTAAAGAAGTTAAGATGTTTTGCCCCCTTGCTTATTGATGTACCACATTACTGTGGTATTATCTGCAAAAACCTTTACAGGATCTGGACCCCCAAAGGGAGTAAAAAAACATGGAAAGCTAGAAGTAGATCCCTTATCTCCTTTTAGGTTGTTGGAGGAGGCCTGCCCCAACCATGATCCAAAGCATCTGTGTACAGCTCCTGAGTAGGGAGAGCAACCTGAAAAGGCAGATCTGGAACCTGGTAAATCTGGTGAATCCATCACTGGAGACTGAACTTGGAGCCAAACAGTCTTGAGATACCCCTGAAATTTCCTTATGTGGTGTTTGCCAGGGGGTACTATGGGATTGATAGATACCATGTACCCCAGAGCTTTGAGAAATTCCCTTGCAGGAAGGACTGGAAGAGGACAAAGACCCTGGAAATAAGCAGTCAGATGGCCTTGGGAGGTGGGAATCAGGCCAACATGGGAATGGTCTAAGTCCTGCATCTCAGAAACATGTACTGCGAAGGAGTCAACACAAACTTTTTGATACTGAGTGTGAAACACACACTGTGCAGAAGAAGCATAGTTCAGTTTAATTATGAAACAGGAGCTGCTGAGATAGAGCTTGAATTAAACAATCATCCAAATGAGTGAATATCTGAATTTCCTGAAGTCTGAAGAAGGCTATCATAGGGACTAGGTAAAGAACCTCAGAGCTGTAGGAAGATCAAAAAGCAAAGCTGAGAACTGATATTGAAAGGAAGAAACAGAAGGGAAATAGAAATGTGGAGGTAAGTATCCTTCAAATTCAGAAAAGTTTGAGGAAGCAAAACCTGAAAAAGGTGTTGAGAAAAGACAGGTCTATAGTGAGCCTCCAAGATCCGTCCTTCCTGGAAACCATATGCATACTGGAATAAAAATCTGTTCCCTGTTGAGATAAAGGGACAAGCTGAATGATTCATTGTACCATTAGATCCTCCAGAACCAAAGGAAATTGAAGGAGCTGAAAAGGACTAGGCTGAAGAAGACCTGAGAATGGATAAAGGTATATCCAAGTCATAAAAAAAAAATAACAATTTTGGATAACAGAAAGTACCTAATCACCTGTGGTTATCTATTGCAAAACATGACTAGAAAAAGTCAACCTGAGAGACTTAGTAATCTGGCTGAGGGGTAGGAGTGGCTGATCAAAAAAAAAAGGTTTAGAAGGCTCATTTCTCTGAAACTTAGGAACATGATAGACACAGATTTGTTTCAACTCCTGAACAGTCTTAAATAATTCAGCCACAGCAATGTCAAATATATTCTGGTTGTCTACAGAAGAATCCAGTAATTTGGCCTTGATGTTTTCAGACAGAATATGGGCATAATTGAGAATACCTCTTCATGACAGATCCAGATGCAGCTGCCCTAGAGCATCATAGCTACATTTAACAGAATGATGAGCCACTTGAGAAGCAGAGCTCAAAAGGGAAATAGCAGAAGTCTTACCCTATAAGTCAGGCAAATCAGTCAGAATCCTATCAAGCTGGGTGAGAAGAGCTAGGATGTACCCAGTCATGTGGGTTTTATAATTAATAGTCCTGAAGGCTAAGGTAGCAGAGGTATATTCTTTTTTACTGCAAACGGCTGTACTTATTGGAAGGTAAAAACTTAGATGAAGACAGCAGCTTGGCTGGTTTATCAATGGCTGGAGAAATAACAGCATGATCAGAGGAAGGACTCTCATGTAAAAACAGCTAAGCTTCAGGAACTTTATAGAATCTGCCTGGTTTCTTAGAGGCAGGAGGTTGAGAGTCAGGGGCTTGAAAAGCTACAGTGAAACTATCCTAGAGAGGAGCAGGCACTAGAGGGACTGCAAAAGGCTGAGTAGAATCTACATGTAAGCGTTCATAGCATATTTTGAGAGGGAATGGCTTAAGAGCCATAAGAATATTTAAAAGCCCCAAGTAATATCCTACCATTCTTTGTGAGTATTCTTAGCTATGAGGGCCACATGCTTAGTTTTCTGCTTTTTATTTAAAGGAACATCAGTTTTAACAAATCTAGGTGATTCAGGCTCCTGCCTAGATTCTATAATAGTACCAGACACCTCTTCCCTAATAAGTATTTGGGAAATCCCCTTAGGCCCCTTCTAAATAATCTGCATCAGATGTAGACACAGCATCAGTGAACTTGCAGGTAGGTAGCTCCATTTCAGCCTCTAACTGGGTCTTGGCAAAATGACCTGATAATGGTACTGTAAGGTCCTTGGGTTTTTCATCCAACTAAATGGAGATGTCATGTGGAGGCAGGACAGGAGCAGGATCAGTTCACACCTTTTTGGCTTTCTTTTTATGTGCAAACTGAAAGTTAGGACAGGTGTAGCCATGGTACCCTGGGCCAAAAGCTTCAATTGCTGGTTGTCCAAGTAAATTGAAAGATATGACAGATGACTGAGGAGTGTCTTAGGGACAAATTCCTGAGAAATCTAGCACTGCTTATGGTCCTGGGTAGCACCCAAACAAAAAAGGCACTGTTTGTGTGAATCTTTATGAAGAATCAGCCTCCTACACTCACATTTAGCCTTCCTGGATGACATGTAGACTTAACATAATAAGTAGAAAGAAGACAGGAAGAGACCCCAATGAGGCAGTTATCTGTAGAAGGCTCAGTTGTGGAACCAACTCTATGAATGGCTTGCAGACTGAATTCAAATGCAATGCTCAGACTGGCAGCAAAGTCTCTGTGAGTATTAAGTTCTCATACTTCATATTTATTCCATACACCTTGCACGTATAATATACATCTGATGTACATCACCCAGAAGATTTAAAGACTGCTGGCTGGTCACTTGTCTAACCTTGGCAGGATATTGCAGGACTAGTGAATACTGCAACAGTGATAAAGAAAGCTAGATTGGATTAGCTTGGTTCCACATATAGGCCATCTCATTGAATGACAAGTCTTCCAACTCCATATTATATATGTGCAAGCATGTGTATATGCATTTAGTTTTCAGATAGGAATTCTGAATCCGTCTCAAGATTATAAACTTTTATAGTTCATGGCAACTATTAAACCGTCAGGCTTAACTATCTGTTCTGAGTTCACAATATGAAGAGTTTCACAACATCATGAAGTTATTGATATAAGTGGTCACCAAACAGACTACTGATGTTATTTTTTGCAGAATTAAGGAACTTTTCCTTTAAATACTTAGATGTAAGTGGGTTCATACAAGATCAGGAATATTTTATCCTTCCTGCTAGATGAGGTTAATGGTTGAACCAGTACAAGCTGTTTTAAATTGATTATGAAATACATTGTTTTAGACATGAGCTTCATAATGACCAGTCATGGCATTCAATTTAGGCTGCTTGGCTTTGCTATCGGTATCAGTATGTCACCTATGAACAACAAGAGAGGGCTTCTGGCAGTTTTAAATTTCTTAGTAAACTTTTTGCTAAGAAGTTCAGTTTATAGTCCTATTTTGACACTTTAGGCAAACTGCAGAGGCATTCATTTGAATATTTTATTTTTCCTGGATTTTCATCTTGAAAGAAGATATTATGTAAGTACTTGTTTAAACGAGTATGTATCTCATAAACTATGAGTTTTCTATATCAGTGAATGTAGCTTTCAGCTCATTAATTTCAGTATGATGCTGAAAAAACTTTTTTGTTTTTTTTTCATTCAGCTTAGAAGTATTTATTTAAAGAAAAAATAATTTATTGTGAGATATCTATAACTGAAACTTTTGTTTGCATATTCTTTTCAAAGATAGTCTATGGTATTAAGAAGAAAGTTAATGTATTTTATGTTACCTGCAATTCATCCTAACTCACTAAATCTATACCATAGCTCAACTCAGTCATCAGATGAGAACATCAGGGCCTTATCTGTTTTATCCCTGCTGGATAAACCCGAGTTTAGTTCTCCATCAGTATGAGTCACCATAACTTATTCCTGTTGTATGTATGCCTTGGCAGAAGCTGTTTATTGTTTGTCATCTTATAACAAAACAATAGATGTTAAGCCGTACTACAATTTTATTTGAACTGCATTTTTTTTGTTTCAAGGAATTATTCACCATTTAGTCTAGATGTTTATGTCAATATCTACATATATAGTGATATATATCATCATATCTGCAATTATATCTATATGTATCCAACAGACACACACACACACACACACACACACACACACACACACACACACACACACACACACACACACACGCACACTTAGTCAGGTGTAATTAATTCTGATTATGTCATCCAGTGTCATCAGAAGACTTTCTTTCAATTCAGTTCCCACACCATTTTTAATCTGTTCTCCACCTGAATAGCAGGCTCTGTATAATAAGCCAACTAACTTTGCTGTCCTGCTCTTCCACTTTCTCTCCTTGATCGACAGAATGCCTTGCCTTCTCCTTACTGTCATGTCATCCACTTCCAAGCTGTATTCGGTAAGTGAACTGATAATGATTGTAGCAATATTCAGTTAATATTTGGCAGGTTGACTTCCTTTATGTTTGCCTTTCCCTCAACAGCATTGTCCCAGATAACCCAAACTGTGCAGCTGGGCACCAGCTAGCCAGTAGCTTATTGATCCCAGGCTGCTGAGTGTCATGGAAGGCACACACCTCTTAACAGAGGCCCACTGATCCCTCCTTCTGTTAGCATGGGTTCCTGTGGTACCTCAGTGACCAGTTCCTCAACCCAATTATCTCTGGTAAATATCCATGCCCACTTTTGTGACATTAATCAATATAACCAAATCACCAATCATCAATTTTCACAATGTCGAGTGGCTTTGATGTCTGTGTAAAATAGTCCAGAAAGGACTGACCCCGTGACTGAGCCTTGAGGGACCCCACTGGTGACAGGAGACTGAGTAGACAGAATTCCATATATACCAACTATAAAGAAACCACTGCCTGTAACAAATCAGATCTGACTCAGTATGTGTACTAAGTTTAAAATCAAAATTTATTTCAGGTTAAGCACTTTCATCCTGGTAGGACTTCATCAGAACCAAAATCAATAAAATCAATTCTTGTATATATATATATATATATATATATATATATATATATATATATATATATATATATATGTAAATAGGCAAATTAGTTAATTGAGTTCTTAAGGTGGTAGACCACCCATAATAAAGTAACTATCAAGCCAAATAAATGAATTCATATACATATAAAAAAGACTTATTTAACATGCTATACAAAATAAGCCATTAATTACAAAAATATAAATATTAATTCATTGAAAAATATTTTTCAGCATGGATAGTAACGTTATAACTTAGCAGCATTCCTTTTCGTGATGGTGACTAGTGAAATATACTCATTCAGCCCTGGAAAGAATCCACCATCTAAACAAATTTGACACAACAGTTCCTGATATTCTAAGGAATTATCCCAGTGGCCACTTCTGGGGTCAAGGGGGATTGGCAACTTTTGCACTAAACAATTCTTCACAGCTCTCTTTAAGCAGTTGCACTTGTGATCATTTAACAACAACATATATTTGGTTTTTTTTTTCTTATGGTAAGCAGAAGTAGAGGAAGCAGAAGGAGAAGAGAAAGAAGCAGGGCTGCAATGCACAGATTCCTAAAATGAATAGTAAATGATGGAAATAAGGGAATAAAAAGTAGGGGGGATGCATTGATTGGAAATGGTGGGAAGGGTGAGTAAAAGATTAGGAAATCAACAGGGGTAGGGAACAGCAGCAAACAAAAAACAGACGCAATACCAAGATGAGCATATATGTTTGCAGCACACAAGGGAGAGAGGGAGAAGAGAGATGAGGAACATTGTTTGTCTCATGTGATTGGGCAGATCGCTGGGAAATGAAGTAAATGAAAAGCAAGGGGGTTACGCAATGTCATATGGATTGTGGATTACTATCATTCCACCTTATTAAAAAGTGAAAAATAATCCAGTACATGAATACAGAAGGAGTAAATGAAGAACTCTTGCAAGAAGCAACGAGCAAGGTTTGAGATGCAAAGAAGATGGAGAAAGGGAGGGTCTATAACATTTACGTGAAGAAGCAGAATGTCAACTCACCTTTAGTCGACCAGTATTTGTCGAAGCTGCACATCATTGAATGGCCAAATCATCAATTTCTTTCTAAGGGAAAGAAATGGGTTGGCCATTCTTTTAAAGTTTCCCTTTTCCCAACTGTAGTGCAATCTCGGAGTTAGTATATTTAGTTGGGGAGGTGTGGGAGGCACAGCCCCCCCATCGGGGGTGTGGGGGGTGAAGGTCCCCAGTTTCATAATGTTTGTTTTAATGTGGTGTGCATGCATCCCATAGAAAGAAATCAATGATTTGGCCATTCGATGTTGTGCAGCTTCGACAGATATGGATCGATTTTAGGTAAGTCGGCATTTTGCTTTTTCGACTATGTAATATAGACCCAAAAGGAAAATATCTGAAGATGGGAAAATACCATGCCAGAGTAAATGGAAAGAGGAAAGTAGCATTGACCATCAAAAAGAACCAGATATTCTTGAGCACAAGGAAGTAAAGAGTGAAAAAGGAAGAAAGGTAGAAGGCAAGAAGTACATATGGAGCAAACCATGGTGAGGAACGGATCTTTAAAAAGTTTTTCAAGCTATGTGATACAAAAGAGGTGAAGGGTAATAGAAACATGATAGACACATATTGGAATATGGAAGTAAATGACTCCTTAAACAGGAAAGAAGGAAAGAGAGAATACAGCTGGTCACTGAGGTACCACAGGAACCCATGCTAACAGAAGGAGGGATCACTGGGAACTAATGAACCTGGAGAAAGGGATCTGGTTAGACACATGGTGGGAATCTAATAGTTATAGGAGATAGTATATACTTTTTAGCAGCAAACTAATATAGAAGGAAGTGAAAGGATGAAAAATTAAGCAAAACTGACCAAATGAAAAATAAAGGGGGTTGCTGAAATCAGGTGTCAGAGAAGATTCTAAGAAAGATATGAGTATGGTTAAAACTGGAGGGATTATGTAGGCCCTTCTTAGCCCAAAGAGGAGTTGGAGCTGAGCAAGTAGCTTGTAGAACAGACCTTTACTAATAGGAATGCCTTGGCAACTTTAGAACAGAATGTGAAACTCAGCAGTGGCAGCTGGTGACATCAAATCAAAGGGGGCTGAAGGAGACAGCTGAATGAGTGGGGCCAGTGGGAAGGGGTATGGTCAACTAGAAAGGGGTGGAGCTGTGCTCAAAACCACAACAACTGGAAGTTTAATTAAATACACTGCCCTGAGTGCCAAACCGTCATTACAAGAGTCCAATCAAGACAAAATGAAGTGTAGAAGAAAAAAAAATATTTCAATGCATTGGCTACATGACAGCTTACTTAATATCTAGATGGAAACAAAAAGGTTGTGAGGCATGAAAAAATAAATTACTTTTTAAATGCATTACTGGAATCCCAATCAAAATCAAGTATAAAAAAACAAGCAGCACTCAACTCAAACTACTTCTCCTTGCACTGCAGTTCTAATTATAATTTATATTCAGTTTTATAAAAGTACCAAGTAACATGCTGAAAGTAGCAATCTCTGTGATACCTCTACTTGTAAAAATGTTTCTTTTCCAAAAAAGACCTGCTGCCTGACAACAACTATCTACTTGTTTCATTGGGAAAACATGATCAAAGTAAGAAATGAACAGCAAACAAGAAACAAGCTCAAGATAAATTGCTTAAAGGATTACTGCACAGATTATGGATTACACAATAGATTGGCATTCTGTTTAGTTTACGGGTAAAGCCTGTAAAGATGACTGCAAGTCTCCAAGAAATGTAATGAGCTTCTGAAAATACTGTAATCCTGTCCTTTATTACAAATACTGTCATATGCTTTTCAAAACCTAAAGTTTATATGTTAACTAGTTATGTAAATATTCTCTGCATGGCAACAACAAAAAGGCTTTCAATGTTGGCAATTCTTTAACAGTATTCCTATTAAAGCTTACTTGCATCTTACAATCTCAGACAAGCTTACCTGATGGTCATTAAAGCATTGCTACTTAAACACAGAGCAACAAGGCACTGTGGTAGCATACAGTTTCTGAAAAATAAGAAGCATGAATCAACAATATGAAAATATAACAGAAAACCAGAACATTCTGCATAATCAAGGATAGATGAAAAGCCACTGTTGTACTTGTGTCTACCTTGGATGGGGGAATGCTTTGCACACTTACACTGCATAACTGCTCCTTGCCTTGCTTGGACACATCCAGAGTCACTACATGAGGGAGTGGGGTGCAACAATAATTTGAAATGTCTCTGGCTGACGGTGATGGCTCTGACACTCATACCTTTCAACTTCAGCGCAAGAAATCTGGACAAAGCCATACATAGAAGTGGGACAAAGGCCCAAAAATAAGGACACTTTTTAAATATTGCTCTTATAAACTTAGAAAACTAATAAAATAGTAGTAGGTCTTGCATTAGTATGAATTTTCTGAAGGGTATGAAATCTGAAACTCAAATGTCTGTCATTATTTTCTAACTTCAATCTTTAATGATTTGCCACTAATTTTGCCAGAAAACCACACTTTTATGAAAAACGGACGAAAATTGTGATGCAAAAATATAAAATTGCCACACAATACAGCTGGGAACCTGTCAAAGAAGGGGCACTTTTTTAATATTAGTACTGTTAACTTGAGCAGCCGACAAAATAAGAGAATATACATGCATTTCTGAAATAAAAGTAATCTATAACTCTGATCATTACAGTTATTTATCATTGTGAACCCTCCACGGTTTCTTCCAAAATTGCCATTTTGCAGAGTGATTATTAGGGGGAGAGCAACATTTTGAGCCAAAATCGGGGCAGTTGAGAGGTTTGGATATTCCTAATTCTATAAAGCGATTTATTTGCATGTACCTCTCGACCTCTTAATGCGGAAAATCTGGACAAGGTCAAATATATTGGGGGAACATACAAACAGTACTAAAAATTGCTCTTGTATAAACTTAAGCCAGTTGATAGAATAACAGGTCTTGCTTTAGCATGTATTTTTCTGAATGTTATGAAGTCTGAAACTCAATGTATGTCATTATTTAGTGACTTTATTCCTAAATGATTTGCCAGAAAACCACAAATGTTATGAGGAACAAATCAAAAATAAGAAGCAAAAATCTATTCATTCTGGAAAAATGTGGACAGTTGAGAGGTATAGTTCAGCTGGAGCTATCTTTGAGTTTGTTGCCCTTCATTCTTCACAAAATTATGGTCAAATGGAGCCTCCCCCCTACAGCCATTCCAATGTCCCATTCCTTGGTTATTTCACCCCATTTACACTGTAATGTGCATACTGCTTTACTACTGCAAAGATTTGGATTTCATTTTAAAGTTTTATTTTGCATTTTACAGCACAAACACTAATAGACATCTGCTAAACAAAATAATGCAGTCTCACAATTAAAATAGACTTAGCATTAAAACATCTCTGCCCTTGAAACTCACATTCATTGAAACAGCATTGAAACCCACATTCAAAGAAAATACATTTTGCCAGTGGCATATAAAGATTAACTTTGGGCTGTTTTCAAATCATTGGTGCCTTGCACACGAAACATACATGCGTTCTTTGATACACCTTCCTGATTGTATTAAATTATATTCCTTGTACAATACAGTACAGTTGTTAGAGGGCATTTTAAATGTATTGTTTTGAACATTTTTCCAGTAAACAATGAAACAAAATGCATGCACCAATAATGACAAAACTGCCTAATTCAGGACATTTCCATCATAAAAGTCTACTCAAACTTCTACAACCCTCCAGTATCAGTAAATATGCACGACCTCTGAAGAAGTAAAGGTCATCTGAATAATTCAACATTAACGAGACCTGTAACTAATGAAGAGATTGCTGCTAGCAAACAACTTTATATTTCACTGTTTCATCTACAAATAAAGTGCCTGTTGCCCTTGTGGAATAAATTGCCTAAGTTACATTAAAAAAATGATAAGCTAGTAATATTGCAATAGGGAATTGATGGCAAACTGATAACAGGTTCATAGTTACTAGGTATATTTGCCAAAAAGAACTGCAGTATCCACCCCTTTACAACACAGTACAGTATTAGCAATACATCTACATATTCTGGGAGTAGAACCCACAGCCTTCTGCATCAAAAGCAAGGGCACTACCTGCTGTGCTATTAACAATGCAAGCAGACTCAGCATAAGCAGCACTAAACTTCTCTTCCCATGCAGCTCTCAGCTCCTTGTAAAATCTACTCGACACTCAGCTGTATCTCTGAACTTTGCAGCACAAGAAATCTGGAAAAAGCCAAAATTTCTTGAGGGGGGGAGCAAAAGCCCAAACAACAGGGACACATTTTAAATATTGCTTGTATAATCTTGGAAAGTTGCTAGAATAAAATCCTGTGTTATCACCATACATTTCACTGCCAAGGCTTGAACCCAGAACCCTGTGAAAAACAGTCAGAGCAACATACCACTGTGCCATATCAGCTGTTTTGTGAAAAAGAGGAAGACTGAAACTTAAATGGCTACCATTTAGTGACTTCAGTTTTCACCACAGCTGTCAAACTCAACAAAAAACACCTAGACAAAGCCATTAATGGGGTAATACAGACCCCAAACATATTCAGTGAATTCAGTTCTCACCATAGCTCTCAACCTCTTAGCACAAAACACCTG
>NC_056739.1:1872898796-1872913796 GCF_019279795.1 Protopterus annectens
ATACTTCAACATGGACCTATTTATGTCAGTGGGAAAGAGGAAATATTATCAGCACTGAAATCAAGCACTCATATTTTAAGAATATTAAATGTATTTATTCATTGTTCTTTATCACTTCTGATATATATTATTAACCTAGCAAGCAATGTATCTTTCTATTTAGCCGTCTACAACAAAGTGGAATTTGAAAATGTTTTCAGAAGATTCACCAGATGCTGTCATTTCCATCTTGCTCTTGATTCAAAAGCATAAAATACTGTTTACATCATTGTTTTATGTATCCAATACACACACAATTGTGTGTGTGTGTGTGTGTGTGTGTGTGTGTGTGTGTGTGTGTGTGTGTGTGTGTGTGTATGTGTGTGCATGTGTATGAAATCACATGGGATGTATTTCATTCTTAGATTAATGAGCTCTCCCTGAAGAATATCTTCAGGTAAATGAAAATCCATTTGTATATTCTTTTATATTAGAGTCAACCACTGTTTTTTTTTTTCTTTTTTTCCCCCTTTTTTAATGAACTTTAATATTATCATGGCATATCAATAAATGGCCATTACTGAAAAACATGGACGATATAATGATTAATAACAAAAAAATGCTTCTTTTATCATACACAGGGAAACTTGACTTGTACAAATGTCATACCCTATTTCAAATCATCATAGAAGTAATATAGTATGAAGAACAAAGAACTCCCAAAACTTGGTTAGGTAAAATGATTCACCACTTCTGCTGAATAATTCATCCAATGAAAAGTCTATGAAAGGAAACATTACAACAACCAAGGTATTAAAACTACAGAGCAGGTTATACTTAGATAGGGGATGCATGGTTCTCTGTCACATGGGAGATTTGGTGTTCCCCTAGTCTAACATATTTCATTTGAAAAATAGTTCCTGAAACTATACATGGAAGATAACTGATTTTTCTTAGATATGCTACCACATTTACAACATTTTGAATGTGAAAAGAGGGACAAGAACTTCTCCATGTCATGTCTGGCAGAAATGTGGCTATTTAATTTGCAGCAATCTCTTCATGAATATACTTTTTACACCACATTTCTATCTCTATATTATGCTGGAATTTTCTCTGCCAGACACAAGCATACCGATACTCATAACTCACATTTTAAATGTACATGCATCTCACTGAACTTCTGCTCAGTGTGACTGATTAAATAAATGACACTGACTAAGGCTTATAATGGACAGCAGACTCTATAACTGTATTGTTTTTCAAATATGAATATTATGCAGCAAATATTTTTCTTGTTTCTGTTTAAGTCCTGTATTAACCTAAATTATTTAATCTTCATCGTATTGAAAGTTAATTCTTTACCACATTGTTGGATAGAGAAAAACCTGGTTCCTAATGTTTTTTCAGTGACAGTATTACTTTTTAATTTCTCCAAGTCTTTTGGGTTTCTAATACCATGATGGGAAGTGACCCCATTCCTAAGTGAAAGTACAATTAAAGCTCATGAAATTAGTATTGTTTCAGTCTTTGATGTCAGCCAGAAGTGCTCTTTGCAGCACCTGTAATGTGCCCAGTAATGACTCCTTCTGCAATTCGTATGGAGTTACATGTATTGGTAACATATCAATACAAGTGTAGAGTCTTTTTTATAAGACCCGTTGCTCCCACTACTATTGGAATTGTGTGGGTATCTTTTATCCATGCTGTTCTCATTTCTGCCTGCAAATCCTGATATTTTATTAATTTGTGTCTCTTTGTACACAAAACACTGTAGTCACTGGGTATGGCAATTTCAATGATCAATGGTACTTTTGTCTTCTTTTCTTGGACCACTATATCCATTTTTCTAGAATCTGTCTTTTAAACTGTTGGTAGTGGATGATTCCATGTCATGTAGACTTCTTTAATTTCTATGATGCTTTGTGGCTCATGTTTCCAGTGTTTTTCAGCCACTTCAGTACCATAATGTTTGCATGATGTAGTAGAAACTGGAAGCCAACCACCACGTAAAATCAATTCTTTATTAGAACAAGAGAATAAGCGCTTTCGCGTGCATCCACAAAGGCACGCTTCTTCAGATTCAATAAATATGAAATAGAATCACTCATTATATATACAAAACACTAATTTAATTATGTATAATTAACCAATTAAATTCAGTTGCCGCTTATTCAATTAATTAATTAAACCGCTTAGGCAAAGCTTAAGAAATACTTAATACTACTTTTCTTTTAAAGTCATCAGATCTAAATAATGCATGAATAACAAAAGACCATGAAACTATTAATAACACAATACAAATTAACACAAAATGGTCTTCCAGATTTTACCAAATATATATAAAGCATTATATGCTGATATCATAAGAAAGTTGTAAAATGTCTGACATTGTAAGACTTATAAAAACATTATAAAAAATCAAAATAATAATAATAATATCAACTTTAAAAATTCTAATGACAGAATTACTTAGATAAACAATGTTATATATGCAGTTCAAAGATGCAATATGCCAATACATAGAGCCTACTACTAACAATGTATATAGATATATATTAGATATGCCAAATAATGTAGAAGCCTGCATTTAGTTTTATTTAGGTATAGATTATATTAGACTAACAATTATAACATTTTCCTATCTGTATATAAATACACTGATATGTATATTATTAGTATTCCAAAAATCAGAATTTTTTTTTTACCTATATATATATATATATATATATGCTTTTATGGATGTTACATACCATAAATGTCATATATCTATAGACAAAATTCAAAATTCATTTGTGGTGGGGGTTCATAAATATTTTAATGCTTACATGCAGTCCTATGATCAGCATTCAAATCTTTTATCAAATCTTAATGGTATATTTATAGTCACATAGAATTCACAATTCCCAGTTCAACAGTCTTGTCACATTATTTATTATGCCTTTCAGTATACAGTCCTTCTGCCATTAGTATGTCGCAACCAGCAACAAGGAGTCCAACTGTTTCCAAGGTTTTACAAAACCTACATTTGCCTGTTTTTCCCACATGTTCAATGGACTTTGTAAACCAACGTGTACGCAACCCACTATCTTGGGCCGCCAACATTAACCTTTCATCTCTTGGTTAGAATTCACCTCTGCTTAACCATTCCTGTGTTCATTCCTGATCAGCATGAAGTTCTTAGAGAGGTTTTCTATACTTGCAACTATATTGATGCTTTTTCCACATTTCTTGCCTTCTCATCTGGTCCTTTACCTTATATTCTTTATTTTGTCTTTTGGCACATTCAGTTGCTGCCAATTTTTTTATCTACTTCTGGTTTGATTTTCTTTCCTGCTTGACGCCGATATGCTTCTGCTAGATTAAGCAGATAAGTCATCTTAGAGTTATTCTCCTCATGTTTCAAAATGTTCACTGTGTTTGGGTCTTGTGAGGTCAGCAGATATGTGTAGAGTCCAATGACTGTAGATCTATACATATAATGAAGTTCAAGGAGGACCATCCCTCCTTTGGAATGGGGAATATATAATCTTGGTATGAACTGATTTTTATAAATCATTTGGTGAGCATGAAGTATCCTTCTTGTTTTCCTATCTAATCTATCCAACACATTTTGGAGCTAGTCAATCACTCCAAAATTGCAAGTTTGGACAGGAAGAGCAAATTGGTTTATAGCTTGGATTTTGTTCCCAGATGTCAGTGCTGTTTTCAGGATTAATTTAAGTCTTCTGAAGTATTCCTTAACAAAGTTTTATTCACATTTATTTGTGTTTTATTGTTGATACTTCTACAATGTCCAAATATTTATACACTCCTTATTGCTCAAGTTCTTTTATATCACATTCTTCTCCCAAACTAATGTTTTCCTGGTGTTGCAGTTTTCCTGCTTTAAAAGTTGCTTTTGTACATTTATCAAGATCAAATGACATCCTTATAGCATCTGAAAAAGTTTTGGCAACTTGCAGTTTTGCTTTTAGTTCCTCATCTGATGAGCTATACAGTTTTGAATCATCAACAAAGAGAAGATGAGATGTCTTTACACTTTGTTGTTTTCTAGGAGCCAAATTATAGCCATGGCCGAAGCTAAGTAGACAGCTTAATGGGTTAAGGGCAAGGTAAAATAGCAGTGGTGACAAAGAGTCACCCTGGAATATCCCCCTTTGAATTTTTATCCCTGGGATAATGATTTGTCTTTTATCATTGCTTAATTCCAAAGTGGTCTGCCACTGTTTCATAGTCACTGTAATGTAGTCATTCAGTATAGGGTGTATCTGATACATTTTTAAGCCCTCTTTTATCCATGAATGCAGGATACTATCAAATACTTTTTTGAAGTCAATCCATGACATACTTAGATTTGTCCCCTTTATACAGTTCTCCACTATGACTTTATTTAACAACAAATAATCCTTTGTTTCATATGACTTTCTTCTATTGCCCTTTTGTTCTACTGCCATAATTGAATTTTCTTCTAAATGACTATAAACTCTGTCAGCATCAGTTCCCATGTAAAGTTTGCACGTCATCGGAAGCCAAGTTATTGGTCTATATTTTTTAGGGTAGCTTACAGGTTCACTCTTAAGTAGGAGCATTGTTTTTTCTGTTGTTAACCAGGTTGGTGTCTGTTCAAGGTGTGCATATAAATAGTTCTTACTAATGGCTAAATTTTCGTGCAAAGATGTTAATACTTTCAGACAAAAGTTAGGTACTGCATCTGGGCCTGGGGTTTTCCAATTAGAGGTTTTTCTTAACTTTGTTTCAATCTCTCTAGCTGTTACTTTAATCCCATTTCATATTCTGTACCTTTAAACTTACTATTCTTTCTTTAAATTCTTCTATCCATTTAGCATCTTTGTTATGTTCCACAGGATCTTCTTAGATACTTCTCCAAAATGTGTCTATTTCTTCTTTTGTTGGTGGTCTTTCAATTCCTTTTACCTTGTTTCCCAATTCTCTATAAAACTTTTTTGGGTCATCAATAAATTGCTTATTTTGTACGTGTTTCCACCTGTGGTGAAGTTTTTAGTTTATTTGCAATAATGCATGATATATCCTGGTCTGTTCTAATACTATGCATTGCTTTTATCACATCTATCTTTCTTTTATTTTTGTTGATTTGTTTTCTCTTCTATAGTCTTGTAACAGTAACACTTCTTGTCTTAACTGCTTTATAGTTTTCTCTATTTGATATTTCCATGATGGTATTCAATTTTCCCTTTCCTTTCCCCTCACTACCTTGTGTTCTTGTGGCAGAACTTTATCAGTTATTAATTTAGCTGCACAGTAATATATCCTATTTACTTCTATTATATTGCATGGATCTCTAGGAACAGTCCTAATTACTGTGTTCATTTACTTTATCAGACTTCTGACGTTTTGGATTTTATTAACCTTCTGTACTCTATTTCTTTCATTGACCTTAATATATCTGTCTATGTCTATTAAATTAAGCAACTCTTCTCTTAGCTCATTTTCTTCCAAACTGAGAGCACATCCCTTGTTTTCCATTTCCTGTGGGCATTTTATACAAGGTTCTATAGCATCTTCCTTTGGCACATTCTCTTCAGTTTCATCCTGTGCCATCTGTTGCTCTGTCATATGGAAATTCGCTGGCCTATCACTCCTTAACATTGACTGCATCAGAGTTTCCACAGTTTCCTGTTCCTTCCCTTGCTGTCTAGCTTCAAGTGAACATTTATACTGGTTTCCTGTATTAAGGTCCAAATTATCTTCATATGATGCCTGACCAATTGCTTCCTGTTCCACTAGTTTCCCCTTAATTTGGATATTCATTGCTCTATCCTGTTGTGGTATTTTCTGAGTTAGATTTTCTACACTGAATCTTTCACTTTGCAGGTACTCCATAACCTCAGTTTCTATTTCTTTACCTTCCCCATTACTAATCTCATTTTCTTCTTTCCCTCTTTGTTTCCTTATTTTTTTGTATTGTAAAGTTTTGCATGTCCAGATTCCTTTGCCTGCATTTCTCTTCAAATATCTTTGGTGCTGCTCTTTTTATATTGGTTAATTTTGCTTTCTCCTTTGCATAAATGTTACACCATATTAAATCACTTTTGCTTTCCCATGTCCATATTTCTTTTTCAGATATTTCCTGACCTTCCTGCTTTTCCTTACTTTGGGGGCTCTCTCTTCATCATGCTGTGAAGTAACCTGTTTTATTCCTTCCACACCAAATCCTTCACTTCACAGGTACTCCATAACTTCAACTTCTACTTTTTTAACTTCTACTTTACTAATTTTCTTTTCTACATTTCATCTTTGTGATATTATTTTTTATTGTGAAATTTTCCATATCTGGATACCTTTGCCTGTATTTCTCTTTGGATATCTTTGGGACTGCCTTCTTTATACTGATGAATTCGGCTTTCTCCTTTGCCTAAATATTGCACCATATCAAATCTCTCTTTTTTCCCATGTCCATATTTTTTATACTTTTCAAATATCTCTTGATTTTGTTGTTTATATTTTCACACTTCCTCAGATGCTTCTTTTCCAAACAGATCAAAGTTTCTTGATCTATATACTGCTTTTCACAATTCTGTTGCATTAATGAACACAAATTTTAATTTGAAGCTCCAGACAGTTTTTCTTGTGGAAGTATTTTTCTTTCCTCTAATTTCTCTCTTAATCATTTTGTATATCTTGTATCTTGAAATTCTGAGCTTTTTGCATAATAGTAACAATACATAATTTCTTTCTAAACCTCAATAGTCCACTTTATCATCTTTATGGCTCTTCTTTTGCCTAGCAGTATTTGTGATTTTTGTGGAGTACTACTTCTTCTACAACAGGGGGGCATCCTCCCCATGGGCCTGGCCTGGCCCTATTGTAGGAATATTTCTGTATTTTGAGGATTCTACACTGTAATCTTTTTGGGTCTTGGCACCAGTATGCCTACCAAGATTGCGACTTTTTTATCCTAAGTCTTGTGTACCCAGCTCTCTTTTTTGTTTTTAACCTACTTTTGTCCATGACATATGTTATACAAATACAGTCTATATATCAGTATCGTCTTGGTGAGATTTTGTGAAATCAGGGTCCACTTCGTGAAAGTACTCACCATGACTTGAGGATAAATTTACTTTCAGCAATACTACCCCTTGCTTGCTGACTTATCACCTTGCCATTAGAAAACCAGTATGAATGAAATATCAAATGCTGACTGTGATCAAACAGAATTCATTATAACTTGTTAAACTGAATAAGGGTTCGAGGAACTTTCCACTCTTTTATGTTACTACAATAAAGACAGTTACCAAAATGATGGATCTCTGTTCCTTTAAGTGGAAGTTCAATATTAGTTCAAAGGGAGTCAAAATCAGGTCTCCAATGTACAATGCTGATGTCAATCATAGTGGATGAACAGAAATCTCTGGGCAATCATTTATGAATGTTTTTTTTTTTTTTTTTTTTTTCTCATATATTTTTCAGTGGCAGCTTGTACTATTGGACTGCAGGACTGCACCTCCCCCCCCCAGCTGTACAAAAACAAAAATGAAAATAAAAAAATCCCAGAACTCCGCACATGCGTGCTTGGAAACTTGAATACAGACTGCTGTTTAACCAGTCCAGATTCAGTAAGAAGGCGGAGATCTACAGATGTCCCAGAAGTCTATATGGTTACAGCCACATAGACTGGAAGGGAATCGGACTGCAAGGTCTGCAGTCTGTGCATGCTGAGAACAAGCTAGAGGCAGTGCATGCATGCGTGCTCAGCATTCCAGCACCAATAAACAGGAGATGGTTCTGCTTTGATTTGGATGGGACTCAGAGCTTTTGAATGGAGAAAACAGGACTTTTGCATGGGGAACTGGCTTATTTTGAATGGAGAATGGGATGGGATTCTGTATCCAGAGTGAGCTGGATTCACTTAGGTATACTATTTGCATATGTGTGAAGTGCCCCAGTTAACTATAACTGGTGGCTAGAGAGCGTAACTCAGGCTCAAACCCTCAACCTTGGGTGCAGGTAGCAAGAGCCTGAATTCCGTACCCACCACCACTTGTGAAAAGCATTCCGATTTTTGCCACATATTTTTGTTCTGTTCTGTTCCTCATAAAATCTATGGTTTTCTGGATTTTGAATTCACTAAATGACAGACATTTGAATTTCAGACTTTATATTCTTCAGAAAGTACATGGCAACACAAAACATTTTATTCTAGCAATTGCCTAAGTTTATAAGATCAATATTTGGAATTTGTCCCTATTTCTATGGCTGTATTCCCCCATTACTGGCTTTATGCAGGTATTTTTGTGCTAAGAGGTTTAGAGCAATTGTGAGAACTGAATTCACTGAATATGTATGGGGGCTTTATTCCCCCATTAGTGGCTTTGTCCAGGTGTTTTGTGCTAAGAGGTTGAGAGCAATGGTGAGAACTGAATTCACTAAATGATAGCCATTTAAGTTTCAGTCTTTCTGTCTTTCACGAAACAGCTGATCTGGCATAGTGGTATGTTGCTCTGACTGTAATGTACAGGGCCCTGGGTTCAAGTCTTGGCAGTGAAGTGTGTGGTGGCAGCACAGCATTTTATTCTAGCAACTTTCCAACTTTCCACAACATGTAGTATACTTGCTTTTGATGCAGAAGGCTGTGGGTTCTACTCCCGCAGTATGTAGATGCATTGCTGATACTGTACTGTGTTGTACTTTTAAAGGGGGTGGATGCTGCAGTCCTGATAATGTCCTCTTTGGCAGAGATACCTAGTACCTATCAAGCTGTTATCAGTTTGCCATCCATTCCCTATTGCATTATTACTAGCTTATCATTTTTTTAATGTGACATAGACAATTTATTCCTCAAGGGCAACAGGCAATTGATTTGTAGATGAAACAATGAAATATAAAGTTGTTTGCTAGCAGCAACCTTTTCATTAGTTACAGATCTCTTTAATGTGGAATTATTTAGATAACTTTTACTTCTGCAGAGATTGTGCATATTTACTGATACAGGTGGATTGTAGAAGTTTGAGTAGACTTTTATGATTGAAATGTTCTGAATTGGGCAGTTTTATCATTATTGGTGCATGCATTTTGTTTCATTGTTTACTGGAAAAATGTTCAAAACAATAAATTTAAAACACTCTGTAACAGCTCTATTGTATTATACAAGGAATATAATTTAATGCAGTCAGGAAGGTGTATCATGTATGTTTTGTATGCAAGGAGTCTATGATTTGAAAACAGTCCAAAGTTAATCTTTATCTGCCACTGGTGAGATGTATTTTCTTTGATTGTGGGTTTCAATGCTGTTTCAATGAATATGAGTTTCAAGGGCAGAGAAGTTTTAATGCTAAGTCTATTTTCATTGTGAAACTGCATTGCTTTGTTTAGCAGATATATATTAGTGTTTCTGCTGTAAAATGTAAAATAAAACTTTTAAATGAAATCCAAAATCATCATAGAAGTAAAGCAGTATGCACATTACAGTGTTTATGGCAAATAGGGTGAAATAGCCAAGTAATGGGACATTGGAATGGCTGCATGGGGAGGCCCCATTTGACAATGATTTTGTGAGGGGGGGGGTGACAAACTCAAAGACAGCCCTGGCTGAACTATACATCTCAACTGCCCAGATTTTTGCAGAATGAATAGATTTTTGCTTCTTATTATTGGTTTGTTCCACATAAAATGTGTGGTTTTCTGGCAAATCATTTAGGAATAAAGTCACTAAATAATGATACACATTGAGTTTAAGACTTCATACTCTTAAAAAAAATGCATGCTAAAGCAAGACCTGTTATTCTATCAACGGTCCAAGTTTATACAACAGCAATTTTTAGTACTGCCTGTATGTTCCCCCAATATATTTGGCCTTGTCCAGATTTCCTGCGTTAAGAGGTTGAGAGGTATGCACAAATAAATCACTTTATAGAATTAGGTGTATCCAAACCACTTAACTGTCCCCGACTTTGGCTCAGAATGTTGTTCTCCCTCTAATAATCCCTCTGCAAAATGGCAATTTTGGAAGAAAATGTGGAGTGTTTACAATTAATAAATAATTGTAATGATAAGAGTTATAGATTACTTTTATTTCATAAATGCATGTAGATTCTCTTATTTTGTCAGCTGCTCAACTTAACAGTACTAATATTAAAAAAGTGTCCCTTCTTTGACAGGTTCCCAGCTGTATTGTATCACTATTTTATATTTTTGCATCAAAATGTTGGTCCATTTTTTATAAAATTGTGTTTTTTTCTGACAAATTAGTGGCAAATCATTAAAGATTGAAGTTAGAAAATAATGACAGACATTTGAGTTTCAGATTTCATACCCTTCAGAAAATCCATACTAATGCAGGATCTACTATTCTATTATCTTTCTAAGTTTATAAGACCAATATTTAAAAATTGTCCTTATTTTTGGGGCCTTTGTCCCACTTCTATTCATGGGTTTGTCCAGATTTCTTGCTCTGAGGTTGAGAGGTACAACAAATGTGTCAATGCCATCACCGTCGGCTTGAGACATTTCAAATTGTGACATACTTGTGGTAACCCACTCCCCCATATAGTGACTCTGGATGTGTCCAAGCAAGGCAAGGAGCAGTCATGATGCAGTGTAAGTGTGCAGAGTATCCCACCAACCAAGGCAGATACAAGTATTACAGTGGCTTTTCATCTGTTCTTTGATTTTGCAGAATGTTCTGGTTTTCTGTCATATTTTTATACTGTTGATTTATGCTTCTTATTATTCAGAAATGCATGTTGTTGCAGTGCCTGTTGCTTTGTGTTTATGTGGCAATGCTTTAATGACCATCAGGTGAGCTTGTCTGAGATTGTAAGATGCAAGTAAGTTTTAATAAGAATACTATTAAAGAATTACCAGCATTGAAAGCCTGTTTGTTGTTGCCATGCAGAGAATATTTACATAACTATATAACATATAAGCCTTAGGTATTGAAATGCATTTGACAGTATTTGTAATAAAGGACATGATTACAGTATTTTTAGAAGCTCACTACATTTGTTGGGGACTTACAGTCATCTTTTCAGGCTTTACCAGTAAACTAAACAGAATGCCAATCTATCATGTGTGCTCCATAACCTGTGCAGTAATCCTTTAAGCAATTTATCTTCAGCTTGTTTCTTGTCTGCTGTTCATTTTTTAGTTTGATCATGTTTTCACCATGAAACAAGTATAGCTGTCAGGCAGCAGGTCCTTTTTGGATAAGAAACATTTTTACAACTGGGGGTATTACAGATCTTGCTATTTTCAGCATGTTACTTGGCACTTTTATAAAGCTGAATATAAATTATAATTAGAACTGAAGTGCAAGGAGAAGTGGTTTGAGTTGAATGCTGCTTATTCTTTTATACTTGGGTTTGACTGGCATTCCATTAATGTATTTAAAAAGTAATTTATTTTTTCATGCCTCACAACCTTTTTGTTTCCATCTAGATATTAATTAGGCTGCCATGTAGTCAATGCATTAAAATATTGTTCTCTTCTAGACTTCATTTAGTCTTGATTGGACTGTCATAATGGCAGTTTGGCACCCAGGTCAGCATATTTAATTAAAGTCCCAGTTTTTGTGGTTCTGAGCATAGCCCCACCCCTTCCTAGTTGGGCACACCCCTCCCCATTGGCCCCACCCATTCAGCTGTCTGCTGCAGCCCACCTTTGATATGAAGTAACCAGCCACCACTGGTATTGTTGCAAAGTAGAAATTCAGTCACTGCATAGTTGGTCCTTAGTCATAACTAAAAAATCACTTCCAGCTTTTTACCTATTCTGTGTTTTACTTGATTTTGCTTTCAGGATTTTATCTGAGGCAACATTTTCAGACATTGTAATGTATGTGATACCTTTCTCTTATATTTGTAAAATTATTCAAAATTTACTTTGGTTCCTATTTTCTTCTCTAACATCCTGAAGTAATTTATAATATCCTTCATATATTGTTCTAGTCCTTCCTCTCTCAGTCACTCTGTCTCCATTTCTCCTTTTGATGCACTTCAGAAAATGTTTTGAAATCATATTGTATAAAACCATGATTAATGCATTGTAGTGTCTCTGTGTTGGATACCAGATCTATATCCCTGCTGTAAGAAAAATTTGCATTGATTATTTACAAACACTTCAGACATATACACAAGCACACAAACACAAGCATACACACATACATTCACACATGATCATCTTAGATAATCACAACCAAGCTCTATCCCATCCTCCACGAATGACCACCAAACTTCAGAGGCAACCATCCCGTAAACTCAGAAAGCACTTTTGTAACATACTCAGTGGTTTTCTGTTTTCCCTGTATACAGCGTCCTACTTGTTTAAAGTTTAAGTTTGGGTGCCTGGCCCTGCAATTATTTATGTCCTCCTAAAGTGAGGAAAGCCCTACATTGTTCAGATGGACACCATGTTTACATACAGTATAACCATTCAACTTTCTATGATTTCTATTTTACTTGCATAAACCACACAATATAATGAATGACCATGGACTATATCATTCTTCAGCTGGTGAAATTCTGGTCCCTTTTTTCACATTCACAATGTTGTAAATCTGGTAGCATAGCTAAGAAAATCAGTTATCTTGCTTTCATAGTACAACACAATGAGGTTCAAGTAAACTATTGTTAAAAAGCACACCCTGCTGATATTCTTTAAGTATAAGTCAAAGAGTGGATGTTTAACTGCACTCATTCATTCATTTTTCTAAACCACATGTCATGGTGATCCTCTTAGGGGAAATAAATTGTATAGGGTAAACTAGATTCCCTTACATTCACAAGAGTAACCAGTTTGTCCTCTAGAACAACCAGATCTTCCAATGCAAAGTGAGAGAAATAATGACTTCAAAGTGCCAAAGTTCTGTCATGGGGTCTGTTCCCAGTGGAAGTTGATTTGTATAACTCCAATGGGACATACACAGGTAAACATTCTCACAAGGGGCGTAAACCTCTTCCACTGACTCATCTCAACAAAGTGGCACAGTAGCTGTATTCCCAGATTCTGAAATATTGCTGAGCTCCTCATTGTTATAGAAAGTGAATACACCCACTTAATAAAGGAGGCTCATTTCTGCTTACTGTTTCTCAGATCTCATACTGTCAGTTATTATTCAAAGTCCTTGAGTACAGGCATAATTAGTGATATTGGCTGACTTATAAACTGAGAGCTTCACCCAGTGACTCATCTGTTTCCCCCACACCTGAAGTCAGGTACCAAGCCTGCAGTACAGTCACTGCTGCACTTTTCTAAAGATCAATCTCCTGACTCCTCTCCCACCCCAACAGTCAGGTACAAAGCCTGCATTACAGTCACTAATGTACCTCTCCAAAGGTCAGTCTCCTGTGCCCCCTGTCTTTCACTTGTGAACAATACCCTGAGATATTCAAATTTTCCATGAGAGAAAGCTGGATTTCCCACACATGCAGATGGTAGTCTATTCTTTTGTGGGAGAGAATCATGAGCTCTGATTTTTATTCATTAATTTTCATAATTTCATTATTCCATATCTATATAGATTGGGTAAAAAATGTTATATTTCTTCTTAAATAATCTGTCCCATTCTCTCATACACTTTCTCTCTCTCTCTTTCTACTTTATCATATTGTACACAGAAAAAAAAAACACATTTTATTACATTTCTCAAACAATTGTATGGTTACCCATTTCACATTTTCCAAAATCCTTCCAGTCATGCATGCTTAATGCCGTGTGTATTGCAAACTGTAGACTCCATCATTAAAACCTTTATAATAACCATGGCATGCACACCCACATGGCTGTCTCTTGTACCCTTCAAAGTTCTCTAAGCTAAGACTGAAATTGGCACACTGAGATCAGACCTCTACTCTGGTGGATTGGCAATTTTCTAAATTTTCTGCAGGTATGAACACTATGTGTGTGAATGAGGGTGCATCCTATTACAAGCTGATGGCACATAGGGGATTAGTGTCACTGACGTTTGTCCACTGATTGCCAGGAATTGGATTAAGCAGTTAATTTGAGAATGAGTGAATAAGCTCTACAGTCTTGACTGCAGATTCACTGACTGGTGATTATTAAAGCTAAAAATGAGAAAACCATCAATCAAAACCATTGAGTATAGACTGAGCTGAAACCTCAGCAGAAAGCATGTCAGAGACATTTCAAACATTGGCATAGAGTGTAAGTGAGGCAGTCTTAAAGGAGCTCCTAGAGTAAACACTTTTTCCACTGAGCATAACAAATTAAATAAAAATAAAAAAAATAAGAATTAAATCCAGGAATTTATGTTTTGAGTAGCAGATAAGCAAACTATAAGTGGCATCTTAGATTCTACAGATACCACCACCTTACTTCAGATAAAATGTAGGAATCTAAAAACCAAGTCAATAAGGAGATAACTCAAGCAGATGAAGGAAAAGCTAGCAAATACTTGAGTTGTCGGCATTTCATAAGAATGGAATCAGAGAATGTATTATGTGTGTAAGGGCTATTCTTGCATGCTGCCATTCAAGAAGAGTGTGTATATATTTATATATATATATATTTTTTTAAAGGACTCACAGACTGTTTTTTTTTTGTAGCATTAACAACACAGTGGAAAGTCTAGACTTGCTAGATTTTTATTTTGTTTTTTACTGGTTGTTTTTTATGTGTGACCTTTTTACTCATTGTTTTAGTTTGCTAGTTTGGATTGTTTGCAGACACCCTAATAATTATGGATATCAGCTGGGTATGACAACCCTTGTTTCTAAAGGTTAGCCAAACCTTCCACTTATGCTTGGCTGATGACGCCATACGAAGGCTGAAACATGCATGTCCAAAGCTAGTGGGGTATGGCTTTATGGGCCTGAATTTGCAAATTAATAGACTTAAAAAGAAAAAAAAGACATGGACATTCAGAATTACCATATAACTGAAACATCTGATGTCGTTAAAAGGGTCATTTGCATACATCCCATGTTGCCTCTAACACAAGGAATCACACAGTGGAATGTCTAGCCTTGGTAGATTTTTAATTTATTTTTTTTTACTGGTAAGATTAACATTGCTAAGAAA